>NW_020656077.1:4540063-4758137 GCF_003589595.1 Hyposmocoma kahamanoa
CGAGTTTTCAAATAAATGCAATATGGGTATCATTTTCGAGGTACTTGGGGGTGCTCATGACGAATATGGCACTAATTTCTAAATCCAAGATGGCGGACACGATTTTTTCAAAAAAATGCTATGTGGGTATCATTTTCGAGGTATTTGGGGATGATCAATGTGAATATGGCACTATTTGTAAATCCAAGATGGCGGGCACGATTTTTCAAATAATGGCAAGTTGGGTATCGTTTTCGAGGTATTTGGGGGTGCTCATTACGAATATTGCTTTTGTTTGAACTGTCGTGTTTGCCATCTTGGATTTAGAAACGAGTCCCATATTTGTATTGAACATTCCCAAACATCTCGAAAACGATACCCAACTTGCCATTATTCGAAAAATCGCGCCCGCCATCTTGGATTTAGAAATAAGTGCCATATTCGAAACCTAAAACCGAAAATGCCATAAGCAAACATTAAAGAAAATAACTGTTAAAATAGATTAAAAAATCGCTTAAGAATGCTCCCCTTTTAAGAAAATAAAATATTTTAATATAAAATATTTCGCTTGAGTTACGAAAAGAAAGACATATAATAAGCTATCAAAGTTGTACTGGTGGTGCCAACACTATAGTAGAAACAAATATATACTGTAAATTTGTTGCAATATGTGCTCCAATTCAAATAAAATTAATATAAATAATTATTCAATAAAGCATGAACGCAGAGCCGTTAAAAGTATTATAAAATAATTAAGTGTCCCAATCACTTACAGGAGTTAACGAAAACATTTAATGTTTATTCAAGTAAATATTAGTTCAAGATGCGCAAATAAATCGAAATTACAGGCACCACTAAAATTTACGTAATATAATTATTTTGATACAGAATAGCAAAATGGGGAGAAAAAAAATTCGTTACTTTGCAACACTTTCGTATCTTGTTGCCGCGAAATTATTTTTCTGTTTTAGTGAATATTTACATAAAAATATGAGTTGAAACGCATTACTTACTTGTGGAATGCGATGTTAGTGTCTATTTTATGTTTGTCTGTTGTATTTTTACACCCATTTACCGCACATTTCGTCATTTTTAGCAAAAAATTTTGGAGCTGTTCGCGGTGCAATATGACCTTGAGCACTAACAGCCCGCGCGCTCCTGAGACGCGTTTGGAACCCTCTAACTTGCCTCACTTAGCGTGTGCGGGCTAGGTTTCTATGCGTTATTATTCTAAGTCCAAAACCATCACGCCCCAAAACGAATAGAAAACGTACCGCATAGATGTACGCAATTGTATTGACGAGATATACAAAATAGTTGATTCGATTTATCGATACCAGATGTTTAAAATTGAGAAAAAGTAATAATCAGTACACCAAATAAATTGATTTATTGACTAAAGATGATAGTAATAGGATAAACAGCAAATACAGGATGGTTGACAATCTGTTTATTACTTGAACCTGAAAGAACTATAAAGTTAGATAACGTTATCTGTAAATTTAGTACTCAAATTTCAATAAAGGCAAATTGTAGAGGATATAGACCAGTAGTTCTGCATTTTACGTCAAAAGTTGGTTATATTTATTTTCATACACGAGATCAGCTTCAGAGGACAGTTTTTCGCTCTATAAACTCTTGCAAACTTTGTTAAATTTTAAATACTACTTGTTATTGCCAGACTGACGAGAATGGATCGCGATCTCGATCGATTTGAACTGTCTTCAAATACAATGTGTACCTACAATAATAAAACGTGTAAGTAGATTAAAATGGTTTTTTTTTTGGCAAGTCTGTTATCAAGGTTTAGAATTACTTAGATCACAAACAAATTAATGAAATCAAATTGAAATACAATTGTAACGGGCGTAGGCGTACCTAAGTGCTAGGCTTATACTTATAACAACTTTTAAGAAACTATAAGAAATTTTAATATAGCAAAAGAATGATGTAAATACTTCTCTTCTTCTCCACATGCTTGTGAAATTACACGCATATGGGACTTCCCGACCTATGTCTCAGCGTGATGGGGGCAGTGGCAGGGCGGTGCCCCTCAGATCTTTGCGATTTAAAGCTCTAAGTGGCACTGCAACTGTTACGGACAGGCGTGTACCTTATCATCAGGCGCACGACCCGTTCGTCCGTCCACTTGATATTATAAAAAAAAAAACAGATAAGTTTTCATTCGGCACAACAAACAAACAGCACCAATAATAAAATATTGCCAAGTTTGCGACTTTTTCACTGTTCACATTATTTTTGTTGTGTATTTGTTTGTATTTTCGAATAAATTAATTTGGTACCTAACTTCATATAATGTATTTTTTTTATACATGCTTAATGGATCCATGTCACATGTACTGAAGGACTGTAGATCGACGAAACCGAAACCTAGAACATGGTTCTCGTTAACTAAATAAAAAGGTGAATAATGTTTTCTATTTATTGCTATATAATATAATAGTTTCCTTCCTATATCATGCTCAATGATGCACATAACTCTAGTTGTTTGTCTCAAATAACTTAATTATTTCATCACACTGTTTTTGCAAAAATCTAATCTCGAAAGTGACTTTTTGTGGGTTGGTTCTAGTTTGCATAACAATCCCAATTGTGTATCCCTAGTCTCTGGTTCTTGTGTGACGTGTGTTGTTATAATGCATCAATCATTGTTTTAATTTTTAATGTCTCTGTGGTTTCAATGTTATTTTTGGATTCGCTCTGGACCTTTTGGAGGGAAAAGTGTCGTTTTTATTTTGACTTTCAATTATTTTGTGAAATCTAGTTTAAAGTGGAATAGGATAGTGCTATTGTACCTTACTCGAAGATTAAAACGCGAAATTATACCAATCTCGAACTAAATACCCGTATCGGCCCGTTTTAAGGAATCCCGAGTCAATCCAAGCACGCCGCCCATTGACTTACAAATAAATGGACGACGGGTCTAATACAAAAACCACGAAAACAAAATTTTAAATTGTAATGTCATCGCAGTATCGCGCTGTCAGTCGAACAAATGAAGACTAAAGCGGAGTGTCGCGCTCTGTCTTAGAGGATGGAAAAAAGTTTCCATAGTCTAAGCGCTCTGTATACGATTTTAGCGCCTTACAAGTGTGGACACTTTTTAGCGCGGACCCGACGTCCATACCATTGTAAGTCAATGACGCCGCCTCAAATTGCCTCTCCTCTTTGTGGCGGGCATATTTACAGAAACATAATTAAACTTCATGTTTAGGCTGATGGCTTTGCCAAAGCCTTAATAAATTTAAAAAAAATATTTTTTTTT
Organism: Hyposmocoma kahamanoa; assembly: GCF_003589595.1. NCBI lineage: Eukaryota > Metazoa > Arthropoda > Insecta > Lepidoptera > Cosmopterigidae > Hyposmocoma > Hyposmocoma kahamanoa. The sequence continues at coordinate 4,543,329 of NW_020656077.1, forward strand.
TTTTACTGAATACCATGAGTACGATGAGTACTAAGTAGTCTGTGATACAACGTATTTTTCTTCCACGTATTTTTCTCATGATCATATTCATTATACATAATTAACCAATCAAGACTGGGTTGTTAGCTTGACGCGAATCGAGAGTCACTGCTTTAAAGTTTGGCACTGTTTGTCAGAGTTTTTATATTATATTTTAGAACCTGAATAAAATTATGTGCGGCGCTGATAAGAAGTTGGGTGAGATCCGGGCGCTGATCCTAGTGGGTGGTTATGGCACACGATTGCGGCCTTTGACATTGAGCAGACCAAAACCTCTGGTGGAGTTCGCCAACAAGCCAATTTTGATGCATCAAATCGAGGCATTAGTTGATGCTGGTGTCACGCAGGTACCTTCATGACGAACTCAGGAATTTACGAAATATGGATTCCGTAGTGGATATTAATAATTTATTGCTGTTTTTATTTGCAGGTGATACTAGCTGTGTCATATAGAGCGGACGACATGGAGAAAGAGTTAACAGAGCAGGTTTCAAAACTGGGTGTGTCCCTGACGTTCTCTCATGAGTGTGAACCACTGGGAACTGCAGGACCCTTGGCTCTGGCAAGGGAATTGCTTAGTGCTAGCCCAGAACCTTTCTTTGTCCTCAACTCTGATGTTATATGTGATTTTCCATTTAAAGAGTTAGCGAAGTACCACAGAAGTCACGGAAAGGTGAGCTATGCTTGTAGAAACTTAATGTTTATGTTACTATTTTCCTTAGGTCCTTATATACATCATGACACACCAAAACAGCTGTAAATGTACAGCTGTCCCGTTTTGGGCTTACTGCACCTTAATATTATATGGTAAACTGTATCCAGACTTTATGATGTAAAGTGACAGGACGAACATGTCGTGTCTGGTAGGAAGGGACTCTCCTGTCCATGACAGTTGCGGTGCCGCTCAGAGCTTTTAATTGCAAAGATCTGAGGGGCACCGCCACTGCGCCTGTCATCCTGAGACATAAGTTGACAAGTCTCACGTACTTGTAATTTCACCAGCACCTTTGCCCTTCAAAACCGTAACACACACAATTTGATATAGTGGTGTTGATTTGTTGGTTAAGATTAAAAAATTGCAATTCACCTATGGGAACATTGACTCATTTTAAGAATCTACTTGCAATTACAAGAACCGATTGTGAAAGTGTTATGTGCTTATCAGTATATGATAATAAAGTAATTATACATTATATGTGTCATATTCTTGGTTTATTTCATAAATTGTAGAAATTATGGAACAGGACTCATTGTATATATCAAAAGTAGTGCACTTTTGATATATACAAACGAGTCCTGTTCCATAAATTCTACAATATATGTTACTAGAATATGTGTATACTTTTTAATTGAATATTGTACCTATCTATATATTCTTTGTTTGGTGAAAATATAATGTGTTATTTTTATACAAACATGATAATGTAGCTAATGGAATCTATATTTCACTTTATGTTTAAAAGTATAAATTACTAGAGCCGTCCTTGTAGATTGAATTTCTGAAATATATATAGACAATTCAAAGCCAAAATGGGATAATAGACACTTTTAGTCATATTGAGTTACATATACTGTTGGAATCAGAAAAATTAGCTGATGCCAACTATATAGTAGTGATCATTATCATATAATTATCATGCAATTTTATATTGTCCTCAGGAAGGCACTATAGTGGTAACCAAAGTGGAAGAGCCATCAAAATATGGTGTGGTTCTGTATAAAGAGGATGGTGAAATTGAGGACTTTGTAGAGAAACCTCAGGAGTTCATTTCTAACAAAATTAATGCTGGTAAGTGGTCTATTGTGTGTATATTACTGGTAGTGGGGTTATCTGTAAGTCACAGATTAGAACTAGATACAACCCAACTGGTTAACTATTACCAATATATCTATTACTATAGGACCAATGTATCTATAACTATAGGTCCACTCATTGACCTTGGTAGGTCAATGGGTCCACTGCTGTTTTTTTTTTGCAGGCTAACAGAAGCTTTTTACAGCTGGTTATAAACACTTTCATCATTTAGATCGCTTGTACTGTTTATTGCTGTTTATTGGTTTGAATACCATAGAAATAAATTTAAATGCATGGTAACATTTGTATTTTAATTCGCTTTATTATTTAATTTTCCAGGAATGTACATCTTGAATCCTTCAGTGTTAAGCAGGATAGAATTGAGACCCATGTCAATAGAAAAAGAAGTATTTCCATTTATGGCGAAAGATGGACAACTGCATGCCATGGAGCTTCAAGGTTTTTGGATGGATGTGGGACAGCCGAAAGACTTTTTGACAGGTAATATGTTTAGATTTTTGGCAGATTTTTTTAGATAGCAAATTTAAAGTCAAATTTGTTTATGCTGTCTATGATTGAAATCAGTTTGAAAAGGCAAGATAGTGAGTGAGTCAAGGCAGCTTGTGCCTCCGAACCACCTTGCAATGTTATTAGGTAGTAATTTTACATTGAAACTCTGTGTTATGTTAGTTTTTAAAAACATATATTTAGGTAAGTTGTCAATATTCTTGTCCTAGAACCGATAGTCACAGAAACACTTTGTGAGCTAAATAAATAAAGTTTATTTATGACAATTCTTGCATTATTTATTAATATTGCTGCTGATAATCGAACAAATGGACGCTAATTCGAACACAGCCTTTTGAATCATGTTAGGGCTCGTCAAAAAGTCTTGAAAAATATTAAGAAGTGTTAAGAGCGGTTGGCCACGACAACTTTTATCAGTGCGTCTGCAGCGATTTAGTCATATGCAGTAGCAATACAGACGTTAATCATCTACTTTTACACACACGCGATTTAAGCAGCGATACATAGGCCTTGTATGGGTATATGAGGTCAACCGCGCACATATATCTTATAAAAAAAAATCGCGATGCAAACGCGACGCAGTCGCTCGATGTCGATACACCCGCGACGCAAAAGATTTTAAATATGTGATCAGTCAGTCGACAACCACAGAGTGATCTGCTTGACTTAAGTTGATACAATTTTAATCAGGAATTTACAAAAGTTGCAAAAGAACTTCGTATGATTGTGTAACCATATCGTGTTGGGTCATGAAGAATAATGGTGTTTAGCGCAGTTTATGGCCTATGTAATTTTATATCTCAATCATGATGTTCATTAAGCATAAACCTAATCGCATTTAATTTTCAAGTCTTTTCTTCTTTACATAAACCTCAAACTGGCACTTTTTATTTTTATTTTTACATAGTATTCACCCGTCTGCGCCATTTTATCGCGATGCACACACGTCAAACATGAGCGACTGCATCAATGCAATCGCGCGTTTGCTTCGATGGTTATTAGTGGTGGTTGGTAGCTTATAAATCGCTAGTGCGATTCACTCGTTTTTATTGCTGCTAAAAGTAGCACTTTATACCGCTCTAAGAGTTACTAACAAAAATTAATAAAATCTCTGAATTCCTGTTAAACGTCTAGCCTATGATAATCTTGTATTGCTTTAGCAAATGCAAAATTCGAAAAATTTGAAGTAAATTTTTGACTCTAATAGCATTCTCGTTGTTAATGCATGCGGAACATGACTCTGACACTGTTTATTATTTTCAACCATTGTGTCATGCAGGAGAAAAAATAAAACAGTTTCAAGCGTCCGTGACTTATGAACTTACTTGTATAAATAAATTAATACATTGTAAATAATAAATTCTGTAGATAGGTGTCATCGTGATACACGTAGGTAACAAGTTTACTAGTTTGCCGCTGTTGCGAGCCTGCCTATGGTTGAAACTTTTATTTTGACCAATTAAAGCAAAGCTAAACTAAAAGCAGGGGATAAACAAAATCTATAAATAGGGTAGTGACTTTAGAAGCATTATTTATTTTGGAAAGTAGTCTAGGCAATGACAATATTGGAAATTCACAATAGTTTTGGCTATTGTAAAATTTATGTAATTGCTGTGTGAATATTGATAAAGTTTATAAATATTACTGGCACAAGTATGTTCATGTTGTCCCGTTAGGTTATATCTATTTTTTGTTTTATAAAATAATAGCGCTGCGCGAACTTACGTTTGCACCGTGTGAATTCAAATAGCATTTGTATCTTTCGATCCCTCAGCGAGCTACTATCTTGGACGTTTAGAATTTAAATCTATATGTGGTCAGCAAAAATAAAAAGTGTTGATGACATAGCTGTTCAGAATATTATGCTTAATTTTATTGTGAATAAGATATCGAGCTTTCCATTGATTCAAATAATCAAATGACATATTTGACCTGTATTTTAAATGGTTCGTCTAGTTTTCGCATCAGATAACCATTGGTTTTTTGTAAACCATTTCCTTTTGAATGAAATATTTTTCAGGTAGACCACTTTTTAAGTAGATTTTGTAGGATTGGAAAACTGCCGTCCGTTAACTAAGATGTCGCTAAGTGACAAATGGTCAAATATCCGTTTTAAATAGCAAAAAATAGAGCACAAAATTCTCTTTTAAAAATGGTTAAAATTAGTTACCGTGTTCGACTTATCGGAACTTACCCTAACGATGCATAGCTGAAATATTATTTAACAATTTAAATATTTTAAAACTGGGTTATTGTATTTTATGAAACCCCAAAAATTGTTTGTCACTTTAGAAAACATTTTCTCTTTGTTGTAATAATGTTTTTACGTCTCATTTGGAGACACCCTACGCTTTCTTTGATTCTCAAATATTCTTTGGGAGATTCTTTACTTCTCTCACGATTTCGTCATAAAAATAACTTGCACACAGAGATCAGCATATCGTTATGGGATGTCCCATTTTAGTAATTTTTTCTGTTTAGGTATGTGCTTGTACCTGTCGAGTTTGCGCCAAAAGAATTCTGACAAACTGCTCGAAGGATCGGGCGTGGTAGGCAACGTGTTGATCGATCCCTCGGCGAAAATCGGCAAGGGCTGCCGGATCGGACCCAACGTCACTATCGGCCCAGATGTCGTCATCGAAGATGGTAACGCTTATTACAATATGTACGGGTAGTTACATAGCTAGCATAGGCGAAGTAACAACTACAGGAGGTGACTAGGACGCTCATTATAAACAATTTAAATAATATTTCTACCACGTAGAAACGCTATATTGCGGTAAATATATAAATCACAAGGCGTAAATTAACAGAGCTGCTGTAAGCAAATAAAATTTTAATTATAAAAGAAGCTGACCTCAAAAGTTCGTGGAATTACTTCTATTTGCCAAGTTTTATTGTAATCGGTTACAGAAAAGTGTGTGAAACCGGACACCCCTAGTTTGCCACCATTAGATGTGGAGTATTTTCTTCAAATTTAAATGGGACCAATACTGAGGTACCCTCTTTCCAACAGAATCATCGATATCGGTTCACAAATGCTGAATAATCGTGTAAAACACACAAAAAAGCAGTAGAATGGAAAACCTCTTCCTTTTTTTTGAAGTCGATTAAAAAGTATTCTTTTGTTTTCCCTTCAAGAACTAGGTTGGATTCTAGGATTTCGATTATTAAAATGTTTTAAAAGATTTCTCTTTGCGCCTTCAAAACCATTTTTAGTTTGTCCATTTAAATTAGCATGAGAATATAAGCCATAGAACGCAGATGTGCGTGGCAAAGTCCTCCGCTAAAAATTAACATTTTTACAATAGTTCTGGTGAATCGTGTAGTTACTGTATAAAATACATGACTCAATGTAGTTTCTTGTATTGTGGTGGTGGGTGTGAACTTGTTAGGTTAAACAGCAAATCTCCAGTTTTGATAAATGATACTGATTTTCAGGGGCGTGTATAAAACGTAGCACGATATTACGTGGCGCTTGCGTGAGACAGCACGCGTGGCTCGACGGTTGCATTGTGGGCTGGCGCTCTGTCGTAGGCCGCTGGGTCCGCATGGAGAATACCACAGTTCTTGGAGAAGATGTCATCGTGAAGGACGAGCTCTACGTCAACGGCGGACAAGTGTTGCCTCACAAGTCCATAGCATTGTCAGTGCCTGAACCTCAAATCATCATGTGAACGAGGCAGTACCATTCGTATAAGTCGGATAAGTATCTTGACCCTAAAGACTGTTCCAAACGATGCATATTCACGTAGAAGTGGAACCTGGTCGCTATACCAGCTTGCTTGTAACATTACGAACTTCCAGTTAATAAGAATTAATAGATATGAATATCGAGGTGCTAAACCAACACGAAATCATCAAAGTCGCAAATAGTTTGAGAAGCTACAGCTCGTACAGACTGTTTCATAGAGGCTGACGGCAAGCTTGCGCGTGGAATGTAGCTGCGATGATTGGTGTAGTGTGAAACTACGAACCCCTTATTATTTTCATCTCTCTCATTACGCGTTCCCAGTATTTTTCCCGATTTCTGAAAGAGTTCCGTCTAACATTTACTATATAGTATTGGGTCCCTAAAATACCCGAATTTCCCTTTAAATGCTATTTTTATCACTTTGACAGATTGCTCACTTTTCACGTCTGATTTCCAGACCACGGCAAACTATCACACTGGCAGTTTCTGTGAACATTACTATTCACTTTTCCCAATGGTAATTACGCATTATTTCGTGAATTTCACATTCTAAAATCTTTTAAATGTTATGGCCCCATTGAAATAACTGATGATTCCTCCAACGTCAAGCAACAATAACTATGTGCTGTAGTTTTGTAAATATAATATAAAAATTATGGCGGACTACGCCATTAGCCAGGCTGGTACCTCCCCTCCTTATTTTTTATTATTAATATTGATCAAAAATGCCAACGTTAAGGCAGCAGTAAGGTATTTAATTTTGGAAGAACCTCTTCGACGAACTGCTGTTGTGGAGAGAATATACCTGAGGTGAAAAAAAAAACGATCATGGGCAAACAACAAACTAAAGCATAAAATTACTAGAGCATATAAAATCACACAAAATGTTAATAAAGGGAAAAACACATAAAGAAGAAGAGATTTCACCGATCAGCAGACTGAGAGTAAGCCACTCCTGTTCCCCTGTGTTCCTTTACGAAATTCGTGTCAGAGACAGATCTTTGTGTGAATGTGGTTTGTATGAGGTTACATTTTCCCATAGACGGTCCCATAAATTTTTCCTTCCTTTGATATAGAAACGAATTTGGCTGTAGAAGGTTGATCACATTTAGGCTCCTCATTATAAATTGAAAATTCCCCATTCATATTTCGATGCTCTTTTTCCCTCAACCAATTGTTCGTCATTCTTGTACCGACCTTGAAGGCATCTGGTCTTCACCAGATCTAGTAAATATGCGAAGTCTCACCTATCGAAGTCCTGCACCTGGCCTTACTCCTACCGCTCTTACGCGCCTGCCTGATTTTTCATCGATTACCTCACGCTAGACCTGGTCTTCACGTTTACGTTCCTCCTACCTGGACTGTGTACTTCACCTTCTCGAGCTTGGAGCAGCAGGAGCAACTGAAGCCGACGCTCATGATGAAGTAGAACTCCACCTCTGAGTACAAAGTGATATAATCCCACTGCTGTACTACCCACCCTTTCTCGTCATCATTCCTCTCTGCCCTTCGGTTCTGCAATACAGCCGCTATCTAGCTTACAACCTCGCTGCTCTTCGGTTCTGCACCTCTGTCCTCGGTCTCCAACAGTCGAGAGCAGAGGCCTCCAACTCCGTGTCTCCACCTTCTCCTATCTTCACCCACATACTACATTTACATTGCTCACCCTACTACGTCCCAGCACTCAGTTTCTTTCCACCAAACTATGAAATTAAAAACTTTTCTTAGTTTTTTACCACGCCAAAGCCATCTAACCCTACATTACGTATCAGGTACTCGGAGGCTGTAATAACATATCTGGTAACAGCTACTAGCCAAGACGATACGGATGTGGCTTAAGGGAGTTGGTTTGTATCTTTTGCACGCAAAATTTGTTAAATCTTCTCGTAAAGTCTTGAAACTCTTTTTCGTTATTTACCACTTTACACTGTTTAGTGTTGTCAAGATACTTGCCGTTTTGTATGTAAAATAGGAGAATGCAATGTACTTTGGTTGCATGAACGTCGTTTTAATTAACGATGTTATACTATACAGGGTGTATGATGATTTACTGAACGATACGTATTGAAGCCGATGATGATAGAACAGTGCGAAAGCAACGACTTTTATTTGTGTAGTGAACCATACCTAAAAACATACAATTTGTCAAAATTCTTTGTTGAAAAAGACAAGTTGTATATCTTAACTATGGCTGATTGTAATATTGTTTTTCAAAATTAGAAGCGAAGGTTTTGGCACACTTTTGACCACAGTTCTGTATCCACAAGCGGGTCGTTTTATTTGAAATATAAAAACATGGAATGTATCACAAGTTGTGTCGTTTTTGACCTAAGTTATCGCCAGTTTTATTATCGTTACTAATTCACCTAGCTGGAGGTATCTATAAAAAATTACTATGGCCAGGTGTGACGTTAGGCTTAATTTACATTGCCGCGGAACGGAATGCAACGGTGTGTCAATTTCCCCTCGCTGCGCGAGAATGTGCACGCAGTCGCTGGAATGCTCGAATATTGGCGATCTTGCTCGCGACTGCGTCTTGGGGCTGTAGTATTTCGTCAACGTTTGACATCACACTGCGCCTGTCTTCACGTCACTTCGCGCGGATTCACAAGGCGCCGTCTAGGCAGCTGTGGAAATTCCCGCGAATATTTGTATCTTTTGGCTCGTATCTAGTTTGTACATTACACAATTGACATAATGTTCATTATGCTATGTACAAAATTCGTTCAAATATTTCGTTACAAAAATCCGCTTCCATTCCGTTCCGCCGCAATGTAAATTGAGCCTTAGGTTAACCTGAATCAACCGTGCTTGAAAGATTTAAAAAAATTGACGCCGAGGTGACGACACAAAATGTATTTTCATATCGAGCTTGCATCACAAATAACCAAAGTGAGTTGTCTCAAATCGAAATCTATATTCACAATCCAGAGGGTTTACTTTTTCTTGTCTTGTCATCTTATGTCTTCGGCCCTTGAATGTACCCGCAGTAAACGTGCTTGTGCATCACGCCGTCGTTATTCTAACTATACGAGAATTGATGGAGTCTTGAGACAGATAATATGGTCCAAAATTCACTTTATTGCATGAGCACTTTCATTTTATTACTTCTAAAATAGTTAGAATATGCTATTACTTCTCAAAGATAAATTTTTTTTTTTTTTTTTACGTATATTTTATTAAAATAATTTAAATATGAATAATTTTATGTTTTTATTGCTTTGTTATTTTATAAAATAGCGGATAATTGTATAACATTCCTGTAAATTAATATTTTAGTCTCAATTAGACATTCGTACAGCTATATATAATTTAAGTAATTGTATATTAAATAATAATGGTACATATTTCATGAAAGCTGCCATTTTTACACCAAAATTAGACTAAGATTTTATAAAAGCCTTCTGTTTGACAATCAAGCAGTTATTAATACGTATATTTATTATGTTGCAATTAGTATTGTAGCCATTATTGTTACAATAAATTATATAATAAAATTGTATGATATAATTAACGTTTTCTTATTTCATTTATATAATTACCATGATATCACTGCGTACAAAAAATATACGAGAATCCTAATTTACTAATGTTTACTTCTTCTTCCTGTCCTTATCCCACGCTAGGTGGGGTCGGCACATCATGTATTTTTAAAAACAGTAATATCTATTTACTACAAACTCGAATCGAGCACATCCGTGAACTCACGCGTGGGTAAGTTAGGCTCACAAATTAAAAAGATATAGTTATGGCATTGACTTATTTATTTGTAAGTCAATGAGTTATGGTCGGTCTTATATCGTCATTGGTTATGCGTGTCAACATAATGGTGCATTTACACCAGGTCGTCAGCCGACCTTGGACAGACTACTTCGCATCTTTTTTTCAGGAGGAAAATCCGTCATGGATACCACGGTGGCACAGGGAGGCGCGGCGATTATTTGAGACTCCTACTCACTAAACCCCCCGGGTTTCCCCACACCTCGCATCAGACGGGGCGGGGATGACTATGTGGTTTACCTGGAGACTATTTAGGAATTGACTCTTGAACTCAAGTAATAGTGTTGGCGTCGATCGCCAAAATCTTTGTTATATTATTATTTCCTCTATGGCGGCCACTAGGCTAGTGCCAGTGTCAGTTTTATAAGAATAATATAAAAATTATGGCAATTTTCGCCAGTGTCAGTGAAAATATCATGAAGAAAATAAATCTATTATTTTTACAAAACTGACAAATTACGGCATGGTGCAAAGGTATCGCCAATAAAACAAAAAGAGGAAGACAAATTTAATATGGATAAGCGATGGACACATTGATGAAGAATAACCGTTCATCAACGGCGGGATTTTTGTATACAACTGTTTTTTTGTTTTTATAATACCAAGTGACGGGACGAACAAGTCGTGCGCCTGGTGGTAAGCGACACGCCTATCCATAACAGTTGTTGTGCCACTTGAAATCGCAAAGATCTTAGAATCACTGCCACTGCTCCCGTCACCCTGAGACATAAGTTGACAAGTCCCATGTGCCTGTAATTTCTCCAGCAAACAAAGTGTGTAATGGGGTGTGTTTTAAGGTTTTCAGATGAACCCCTGGCTATTCATATTAATACTTGTGTACAAAGAATAGATTGCTCTACTACAAATTACTAAGTATAATTGATTCCATCAAAAACATTTAATGTTCTAAGGGGACCAGTTCTCTTTGGGTTTAAGTTTATATAAGAACTTTATGTAGGTATGGAAAAGTACAAGTTAATTGGCAAGTTTCATCGCTTTGTAAAAGACTTTTTCGTGAAACAGCTTCGATATTATAATGTATATTTTTGAGTGGCTCTCAACTTTGTAAAAATGATGATATTAAATTTAATCATAATGATTTTTATGTACCAAGGCGATAATATATCTAATTTCCAGCGAACTAAGCCGCGGTCAAACTATATTATTGTGTTATTACTTATAAAGGTAAAAACCAGCCGACGCAGACATTGAAAGAAACGAAAAATTTATAAAAATCATGTATTTTGAAAATGTGGCGGCATAACAGGGTGCTCCGGATAACAAACTATGGATTTCCGTCAAGTTCCGTCGGCAAATTAGGGCTACCAACATTAAACAAACTGACAACTATAAAACGTTAACTACAGAGGTGGTCTTATTACTAGAGTAAAAAAATGTCGTATTTCATTATTTCTTCTAGTAACATTTCGACAACTTTCGTTTGTCAATTTTTATTGTCCTTTTACGAGTTTTAGGAATTGAACATGGATAATTCGTAATAAATTTACCAGCAATGGCTTCATCGGTGCAGAATAACCGTTCATCGCCGGCGGGATTCGTGTACAACTGTATGTGTTGCAAAGTGTGTAATCGGGTGTGCTTTAGGGCTTTTAAATGGATTCCTGTGCTATTGATAATTTCCATCGTAACTTGGTCCTATTATGCGTACGTTATTCAGTTATGCATTTGTGAGTATTCTATTTGTTTTATCTTAGCGTGTTCTCATATCTCTGTATGTCAAATGGACGTCATTGTTGGCCCAATTTTTGTTGCAGTTACAATTGAAAGCACTGTTCAAAAATGTGTGTATCTAGTGATATTCCATATACTACTCATCATGTTCGCATGGTCGTACTGGCGGACGATTTTTGCGGAAATTCAACCAGTTCCAGATAAGGTAATCTGAGATAAGGGTTACCCCATGCTCTCTTCACATAAAATAACGCAGTTTGTCTGACAACTTTCACTTTCATGACCTTATTAAAACAATATCAATGATTTTGTACTCTGTTTTGATTTATTTAGTAACCAACTTACAAAATATCATCATAACCTATTGATGTTTTCATGTAATTCTTTATCTACCCACCAAGTAACAATAATATAACATTAATGGCTAATTTTCTTGGAGAGGCCTAAGTCACTTTTTTAATATATAATTTTATTGCTTATAAAGGAAATGCATTTAAAAAAATGCCTTTTTAATTAAAAGTTTTTTTACATCAAATATCTGTGTATCCACACTTTAACTGGAGTCAAACATCATATGTTACATGTAGCCTGAGCAGAGTCAATTCAAACATTATATATACAATATGTAGGGCACATTTAGCCACAATTTAAGGAGCAGCTGCAATTATACCTTTATAGTAGAAATTATATCTGAAATTATCAAAATGATAATGATTATCAGTATATTCATGACATGTTTCGATAATATGATAAAATTTATTATGTGATACGGTGCTCTTTTCTAAATGATGTAGCTCATAGTGGGTTTTCAGCAAGCTATTTACTATATTTGCAAACAACTGTGTCATCTCAGGGTGCATACTTTTATTAACTCCACAAGTCTTTTCTGAAAATTATAGCCGCAAACTGCAAGCATTTTGTTTTATTTTGTTTTAACACATCCTTTGTGGACCTTCATAGGCCGTCCATAAGAACCCGAATTAGGTTAGTCACAGATCCGCACATGCCTCATCGGAAGTGTTAAGTATCAATTAACTATGTGACAATATTATCAAGTTCTAGACCTATAAAGGTGAAATACTCACCTCCAGAAGAAAACATGATATTCTCCTTTCTTTAAAAAGTTATGAATGGAAATGGCATTCTACAACTCTCAATTACCAGGGAACCATTGCAATATTTTATAGGTAGGACATGGAGACTTGCATTTGTTTAAGGGTTAACAAATGTGAAGCATAATGTTTAGTTCCCATGTATTTAGCTTGGTCCAATTATTATCGAAGATGTTGAATTTCATTAAGACATTACAAAAATGTAAAGGCAGTGCAGAAAGATTTTCTTTTTTTTTATAGTATCAAGTGATTATCTTACAGTTTAATGTGTTCACCTTTACCGTGAATGTTACCAATATGATATGCTATAATGCAAGAACAATTTTAACTTATTATTTGTCTAAATGTGTTTTAAGACTGATTTTCAGTAATTTTTTGTAAGCTCTTAAAAAAGCATAATTTAAAAATTCTATAATATTGTAAGAAGCAGTACCACCATTTCTAGAACATCCGCAGTGTGTGAACACCAGACTGTTCCCTTTTAAAATGTTTTGTCTTGTACACAGTATAAATGAAAAATGTAATTACAAGTATAGCATTTATGTTTCAAATTTTGTCCTAATTTGTACATTTCTTAGATTTGTTTCACAGGTATATAATATTAATTTTGATTTAAACATTTCAGTATAAACTGCCTGAACGTGAGTTAGAAAAGTTGTTAAGTGCAGAATCTGAGGAAGCACAGCGTAATATACTTGAAAGCTTTGCAAGCGATCTCCCCATAGTCACAAGGTAAATGCTTTTATGTTTTATTTGGTTATTGTCAATGACGTGTCAACAGGCTCCTGTGCTGTAGTATGCATTACAAGTCAATAATATTTTGTTGTGATTGTAAATATCCACTACACCGCCTCATCCTTCAAACTTGTCTGGTAGGTAACAAAGACATACTGAGGTTTCCCAAGACAATGCATCACTAAATTCACTTACATGCAATGATTCACTAATTCATGCTTTTTATTTTTATAATATCAAGTGAGGAGATGAACAAGTCGTGCGCCTGATGGTAAACTGCTCGCCTGTCCATAACAGTTGCAGTACCACTCAAGAGCTTTAAATCGCAAAGATCTGAGGCGTAATGCCACGGCGCCCGTCACCCTGAGACATAAGTTGACAAGTCACATGTACCTGTAATTTCACCTCGTCCTTACCCTTCAAATCGTAACACAATGCTGACATTACTGCTTGGCGGCAGAAATACGTACGGTGGCAGTACTTCCCTGGACGAATTCTTTCACAAGGAGCTCGACTGCTACTAATGCTATTCTTTACTCGTTAAGTATTTAAACGCTTTGCAATGAATTCGCATCATTTGGAAAAACTTGGCTTTGACCTTAGATAATCGCTCAAATCAGCAGAACTGTGAAAGAAGAAGAATTAGAAAATAAAATACTCGGTAGGGATTCGAGATTTCGCCTATTTAGTGTTTGAGATATCGACAGAATAAGCTATTCAGTAGTTATATCCTTTTGTAGATAACTTGTTTGTAATCAAAGCGACACGCGACGATTCATGCCATTACTTCGCGTTAAGCGCTCAAAATCTATTCTAATTTTATGTTATTTTATTTAGTCTATTTTATTCGGGACAACTAAAACTGAAATATATTAATGGATAACTGCCCTTAATACATTTTTAATACATCTTAACATACCTGTAACACCTTTTTTTAAATTACACTAATAATAATATTGACTTTGGAAATATTTCTCAATTAAAAAGTACTAGTAATAAACATAATAAATAATTAAACAAAATTAAATAATCTTGTCTTTCTTAAAAGAATAATAGATGAAAGAAAAACCGAAAATGAAGGTCATGAAAATGAGTAATATACAATTATATTATTAGTACATGGGTAGGGTATCAATTTATTATAATTGATACTCTCATTATATTATAATTGATACTCACGTACTAATAATATAATTGTAATATAATACATTCGTCTGGCAAATTTTGACGTTAGGTTTGTCTATCTAATTTCGGTGGTAATTTTTATTATTTGAATATTGGAGAATTATGAAGTATTATTTTAATATTCGAGTGTAGTAACCTGATATACTATTTCAAATTTCATGATAATTTACTCGAATACTTAAATAACAAATAAATTGCCACCGAAATTAGGCAGAGAATTTTGACCTGAAAATTACCCATACAAACATGATGCATTATATTTAATATAACAAATTGAAGGAATTAATCGTTTAGGGATCGCTTCTTTATTTCTTGAGTATTATGTTTTACCCTTACCATACACTTGCCTGATTGTTGCCCGTGGTATAACTCAATAGTGGAGGCTTTTTCTTTCAGAACTGCAATGTTCACATGTGGTATAGTACCTATTCATAGATATAATCCATTGTATAGGTATAACATTAAGTACCACCGTAGCCGTTTTTATTAACTAATTTGAATCTATAGGTTGTTCTTGTTACACCTCCAGCTAAGACTTTTTCTCAATTCTAGACTGCGACTGAAAATGAAATTAAAGATGCGACAAATATTTTGTAAATCAAAAGCACAAATTTTAGAACGATCCGCTGATATAATACCCGTACTGACGAGGTTTGTTATTTTATTGAATACTAGTAGCTAGAATTGAGAAATTATGGTCGAACAGTTTTTATATAAACTTTAGTAGCAGTAGAGTCATTATAAAAAAGTTCTTCCAGGGAAGTAGATACTGCCACGTTACCTGTTTCCGCCGCCACGCAGTATTGTGAGCATTAACTGCGTTCGGGTTGTGAAGGATAAGGTTGCTGGTGAAATTATAGGCTCATGGGACTTGTCGACTTTATTTCTCAGGGTGACTGGCGCAGTGGCAGTGCCCCTCTGAGTGGCACTGCAATGGTCAGGCCTGTCGTTTACCGCCCGTTACTTGGTACCATAAAAGAATAATAAGAGGAGTGTATCTAAGTTGTGAATCAAAACATTATACAAAATGTTTCCTCTAAATTGTCTTCATCACCTTTACTCGTACTATATCATATCGTAGTGTAGGTAATTAGCAGTAGGAACGAGTAGTTTACGCCTTAGCTGGAGTTGCATAGTTAAGTTGTCATACGTAAAACTCACGAAGGATTCCTTGTAACGTGGTGAGTTATATTATGCTCAGTTGAACTTGCAGCGTTCAATGGGAAAAATAAATTTTATTTTCCTCTATTTTACCTCGCTATGAACCATATAACACACACATAATGACGTCAAGCTCGTAGATGGGATTGGCGGTTAGTATGTTTAAGAGATGATTCATATTAAAACTAGTTTATCTAATTTGCAACTCGTATAATAATTGTCTCTTTTCTACTGGTGTTTATTCATTGTGATAACTGGCACAAGTAAACTTGATCTTCTTTAGGCCACCACGGCCTCTAAGATATTGTACACTTAACACAAGTAAGCTTTAAGTAAGGTCAAATTCTCTATATAAGGTATACGACCCATGTTTGACCTGACATGACCATGAATCATGCGTCGCTTACACGCCTCTTGGAACAATGCTATCAGTTGACAGTCATCTGAGGGCGCGTTCCCATTATGTCATAACGTTTTATTTATCGTTGGACGACTGCCGCGTCCAGCCTGTTCCCATATCTCGACTATCTATCATGACTGTGTCGTGGACGTTTATTTTATCGTTGAACGACTATCGTGTCTAACTAGTCCCACTAGAACGTGACGACAATGTATCGGTTCATTTGTGCCTTGTCGTTTGCACGACGGAATTGTTTGAAGCTGCGATGATGTTGTCACATTTTTATGGTGACGTTTTATTTATCGTCACACGACTGTCGTTCTAGCTCTTCCCATTATTACGACAGTCAGCCGTCATAACATCAAAAATGTCGTAAACATCAGTTAACCGTGTTTTACTAAGCAAGTCACGACACTTTGAACGGCACGACTGTCTGTCGTCACGACATAATGGGATCGCGCCCTGAGAGATTGACCGAATTAATTAAACCGGTGCGACCACAACCGGCTGGCCGCGTAAAGACGGACCTCCGTGAAAAATGTGTATTGTATATGTATGGACTTACTGCTCTTGTTATATGAAAAATTCTTTCTTGATTTGACATGGTGATAATAATTCATATAGGTGTATATATCATATAGTTCTAGGGTTTTCTTTTGGAACTAACACCATTATCTTATGGGCTATGGCCTGAAATAGATGGTTTATTATTATTAATGTAAAGACAGATTTAAGGCCACAGCAACGTGACCGCAATTTCGCGAAACACATTATGCCACCGATATTAAATGGTATTTATGTTAATAAAGTTGACTGAGTTACACTAGAGATAATTGTCTTTATCCCTTTTTTTTATTCACCGCCACCGCACTGACGCGACTTTTCAGCTATATTAAAATAATGTGTATGCATAAGTAACATGTTCCGCCTATATTGCGGCAAAACGTTGTACGCAAATTGCCGTGACCTTTGTGGTACAAGGAGGTAATCTGTTTCAGAACAATGTCTGGCTCGGTGCGTTATTGCAACCGATGCGTGCTGGTGAAACCGGATCGAGCGCACCATTGCAGCATATGCGCGCGCTGCGTCCTCAAGATGGACCACCACTGCCCGTGGGTCAACAACTGTGTCTGCTACTTCAACTACAAGTTCTTCATGCTTTTCCTCGGCTATGCTCTCTTGTACTGTCTCTTCATCATGGCGACGTGCCTGCCTTACTTCATTAGGTTCTGGAAGGTAGAGTCATTTTTATTCTAACGCATTTTTAACAGTCATGTTCGTTTTGTGTAACGTGTGAGAGTAAATAATAAGTCGCGTATAGATTTATGTCGCTGTCTGTTGTATAGTGAATATTTCTTTAAAAAAATTTGGGTTTATTTTTTATACTGGAGTGGATAGAAAACAATCAACTCTTAAACATAGGCGGTTTGCTTGCCGTCGTTATCAAAGTTAAACCAATTTCTGTGCAACTATAATTAGAGGATTGTTTAGCTTTTAAAGTACTTCAATGTTTAAGAAATGTTCCAATGGCACCGATAGCGTTGTGTGTATAATTTGTAAATATAACAGAGGCATTAAGAGCAACTATGATGTAAGCGAACGTAAATATAACAGGAAAGAACTTTAACAAATATAATAAGAAGAAGAAAGAAATAAACATGGAAACGACCACGTGAACGAAAGTGACAAAAATTCTAAAATACGTGCAGTCGTTAATATGTTGCTATTGTGGTTGATGCGTCAATGTAGCGCTCAACGCCTCACAAATTTGTTTTGGTCGTGCAATGTGTAAACTGTTTGTTTTGTTTACGCAGCTTGTAAACATGCCGCTTAAAGGAGTCACCACACTTATCGACATGGAATCGTATTAAACCGGTCAGAAAAATCTTGATGTCCATGTAATAAAAGCGAAAATGACGTTGTACGTTTCGCGTCGGCGATCCGAGTAACGTATTTCTCGTTCATATTGCATGGACATAAAAGTTTAATGACCGGCTTAAGGCTATTCTGTGTGAATAAGTGTGGCGAGTCCGTAACACAACACTTGCTATGGGATAATCACTAGGGTTTAGTTTAAACGTGTTTTCCAGAATATTATTATTTACGCTCATTGTAAACCGAAATAAGTAACACGCGCGTCATTAGAATTCATGAGTTACTATTGTGCGGGGTGTATGGAATTTGACGAAAATTTTGTCAAGGTATTACACATGTTGGTAGCGCGATCTGTCTGTTTTAACGCGCAATTCCTTAGCACGCTGTCGATAAGAGTTACATTTGCAATTAAATTATTAAATATATTTGTTCGAATAACAACACGTGGATCTATTATAAATAACTACCAGCGGCTGTTGTTTATACACTCTTAGCGGAACAATTGTAAAAACCGTAAACTATTGCGACTTTTTTAAAAGAAGGTCCGGCTATTTTATTTTTTTAAATTAGGTTCTATTTTTTCTATAAAAAATTAATTGACTTTTATTTATCTTCTTTATATATCTTTATTTTCCATTATTTTTTTAGCCATTATTTTCAATTTATTTGTTTTAATTTCCAACTAATCCAGGATTATCGAGCGGTTCGAGGTTGATTTTGCGTTCTTGTAAATTTCGTAAACATTATTTGTTTATATATTAAACTTTCATGTAATCAATGTTAAACTTACAGTTTTTACATTTTCAACCGTTTCTGCTTTTGTCATTAAATGTAAAAAAAAGTTTTGATTAATTTCGATATTTTTCAATAAAGTTTGTGTAATGCTGCCGTAAGTCGATGTTAAAATATGTCCATGCTATTTTTATTTATCCTACTGTCCATTTCTTATTTATTTAAATATATTCGTTACTATATTATATTCTCACTACTTTTGTTCATATAAATATGACAGTGCGTGTACTTTTCTCTGTAAATTCTCTATCGATTGTTCCTTACACCCTGCTTATTAGGCGCATGTTCATGTGCATGTGATATTGCACGTAATTGTGCCCTTAGGAAAGTTTTTTTTTAATAGTTATTGTAAATTGTATGATAACTGACATGGAGGTTACTTGCAAATGACACCCGTATCAAGTTAAAATAACATATGATGATTGTTTTACTAAAGCTCTTTAGCAGTGGCGTAATAAGTATTCATAAGAGATCGGTTTTTTTTTATCTAAACATCAAGTAATACGTATAGAATGAATAATACTTTCCTCTGAAATCGTAGAATAATCAAAAATAAAAGGCAAACAATTGAAACAAAATGGTTATAGTTACAAAACTTTTGTTTTAGATAAATACATTGTGGTCAAGCGGGTGTCTATTAATTATATTAAAAAAATATATTCACATTATCGGAATTTAATAATTGTTTGTTACACATATACAGAGTATTTTTTTTAATGGGACAGCCATCATCACCACTAAAGAAATTAGTCAATTTTGTTCATTTTGTTCGAAAAACATTTTATGACATTTGACCAACTTCTGCTGTCCCGATTTTTTCGCCCCATATAATGAAATGATCCCTTCATGAAACAGTCGATCAACATTATAAAAAAAAATTGATCATTTTATTAATTTTCATAGACAACTCAAGCTTGACCAAAAAATTTACTATGTCAAAATTGTTTTCACTAAAAAACACTTTATGATTAAAAAAACACTCTATATATTAAAATACAGTAGTTCTGGGACTTCAGTATATTCTTCCTTAAAGTTTGGATAAAGATAGTCCACCTGTGGGGCATTTGGCAATACATATTTATTTTACTGGGGTGCTCAAAAAGACCTTTGGATTACGAGCTTTACGAAGAGCACAATATATTTTGACCGCGCATTTGTCAATGTTCATTTTATATGGAAGCCGTGCTACGACACGATGGGTGTGTTGAGCCGTGGTATCTCTTTCATCCTATGTTACCTACTCGAGCACTGGTCATTTTTCCAGTGTTGCCAACATGTTGTTATGCCACTGCACAGTGAAAAATGTTTGGAAATTGAGTGTTTGATGATGTTTCCACAGATATATCAGGAATACAAGCATGCCCACTGCGACCGCTTGACACAGAATGGAACTATAATATCTAAACAATGCATGGATATGTTGAATGTAAACGGATTTCCTTTTTCTTTAGACCGCTTTTAACGCTTCACCTTTAGAATGATGAATGATAGTTAGTGCACATCGAAGTAGCTTTTTTAGTAACTTTAATTCTTTCGGATACCATACTAGGGTTTTTTTTATTATAAACCAGAAATCGTCGTGTTCTTACGTTTCCACGATGTTCTTTTCTTTTTCGCAATGAAAACAGTATTGCTGTCCAACTTGCATTAAACCAAATAGTTACCGCAACTGAATTCTAAGTTTTGACGAATTCAATACACTATATATGTATGACACATATGTTATAATGTCAACATACATTATATAAATAGTGAGATGGCTTATCAATACTCAAGTCCTGACTTGAGTATTGAGTAGAGTTCTGGAATACGTCCCCTAAGACCTGATAGAGCCCCGCTGACTAAGTGTAATGTGAGCATGCGGCTTGTTCATAGTATATCTATGAACAAGCATACAAAACATACGCAGGGTGACTAATAATAATTTTGATAACTTGCTTTACATCAGATAATTTTAGTTACGCTCTATTGGATACTCCTTCAACGTAGGTTTGGGCTATTAATCTATCATTATTTGACATAATTACTTTTATCATGGTATAACATACTGAGTTAGTTGAAATGTATTTGTAGCAATCAACAGTTAATTAGATAATTTAGAATTATAACAAACGCTTATCACTATGTAGTGCAGGCCAAATGTCAGACATCAATTCTCATCACTTTACATCCTGAACATACGACACTAGATTGTAAACAACTTGTCGTAAATATATTTTTTATCACTTATATTTTGTTCTACATTGTTTAAATTTTGTTTGCCGGTATCGCAGTGGGAATGGCTTCTTTATATGTTCTTTGTGTACATCATGAAAGCATTTAAACAATGTGGAACTTAGTAGATTTTCTTTGCGTAGTATATTAATGCGCTGTGAATTATCAAATTTTTTTCGTTTACTTTGACACATTTGCAATATTGTGTGTACCTTTTAGTAAAAAAATTGCGATTTTTTTAAATGCAAATGTAAGGGACAGAGTCTTTTCGTCCAATAATCGTTTGTCGGAATGACGACAAACTTTATAGAATTTTTTTTTTTAAATACGCCTTATGATATCACATGACCTCGAGATAGAGCTGATATTAGCAGAATAGCGGAAGCACCTATTTTCCGTGTCAGTGGTCGTCTCACAATGCGTTTCATTTGTTGGTTACATATTAACAACCCAAGTTATCACATTTCAAACGTAAATAAAGCTATACTGCGGACTGAAAACACAATGTCTATAATCGGGGGTCTGTTGCCTGCGGTACCCAGTATGCAGTCTGCACCGTCCTTGGAAATAATTCCTTAATACAAAATCCGAACACCAATTTCGATATTAAGACTAACGATCCTAGATTACGATTAGGCGAAAGATGGAGGTCAGGGTCATAGCAAGTGGAAGGCTGTTTCTTTGCGCACCTCTATGGGAAAAATGCGTGAAGTGTATTTATATATCTATAGGTTATTTCTACACAATGAAATAAGATAAATCCGCCTAGAGATGTGTTCCTAGAGATGTTCCTAACTATTTCTGTAAATTTTTTATATATTTTCACAATTTTTTTTATAATATAGAAATAAATGTAAGAAAATCTACTGCACAGCTGCGCGTTAAATAGACCCTATCACGCTAGAACGCTATAGTGCCAAAGTCTTTAGAGACACTGTGTGCCTCTAGGACACGTGACAAGTTAATAGAGAACTTGCATTAATATGCCATTGAAGGTTCATTTAAGAAGTGACAAAAAAGTATTTCATATTATTTTAGAAACATAGCAACAACCTATGAGCAAAAAGGAATAAACGGTTCTACGTAACAATTTATCACTTCCAATAAGTGTGACCTTTTTTCCTTTGTTGTTCTTTTATTTTTAATATTAAAAGTTGCTCATAATGATGTTTATATTTTGCCTATGATTTAGCACTACGTATATACATCATATTACAATTGCGAATTTACGTTAATGATTTGAAAATAAGAGGTACTTTTAATGTGAATTTATAATCTTTTTAACTGCCTCTGTCGCCGAACGGTTACCACGCTGTACTGCCATGCAGAGGTTCAGGGTTCGATTCCCAGACTGGGAGAAATATGTGTATGGCCTGCATTTATTTCTCTCATGAGTTTGGGTGTAATTTGTGGTTATCTATTTGTGTGTCCATAGCACCCGCGACTCAAGGGTTTCCCTAGTGCTAGGAGTATATTGAAAAAATCTTGGGTTTTTCAATGTTTTGTTATAGTATAATAAATTATTAAACAAATAACAGCAATATGTCCTTATCAGTCATAGTAAGAATTAGGGCCTTCAGTCTTGCGGCATTTTCGCGTACCGGGAAAAAATCTCGGTACTGTCTCGAAAATTACCGGAAAAACGAGAATTTCATGGAGAGGCTTCAGTTGACCTACTTTAAAACGTAACAACAAGTTTACAGATAGCAAAACTGCTGTAAATAAAGTAATAAAACTATTTTTAATTCAATTAAAACAAAATGATGTTCATTTAAGTGAGTACAAAATTCTGTATTCCAAGCAGTTGTTCGAAGTAGGGAAACTAAAGCTCTATTAATGTCATATAAAATGTGTACGAGCGTTTAACTTTAAAATTTTGGATATGTGTAGTTTTATTTATAAAAAGTTTTTGATGTCGTTGTACTCATTAGTACTTTCGATATCAGCTTAAAGGTTTTTTATATCTTTTATATTTACGGAATAATTCCCTGGGCACTTAACGATTACACCCGGTATACTTCCCGTAGTTTGTGCCATCTACTGCGATCTTGCACTATCCTCACTCATCTATGGCCCGCAACTTCGACAATGTCGTCTACCGAAACTGCTATAAATATTAGATTGTCACCTCACAATCTATATTTCGTTACAGTCAATATAAGGGTTAATATTAATCTTCAGTGCTTGTTGCGAACGTGAATCGATGGTACGAGGTTGCTAAAGCGAATTTTATTAAATGTGTAATATTTATTTCAACAATAATACCCACTTTGGTTGCCCAACGATTTGCACTTTAGGCGCTGGACGAGTAGGTCCCGGGTTCGATTCCCGGTAGGAGAAATTTGGAAAATGACTGGTCTGAATGTTTTGAGTCCCGGAATAAATTCCATTCCAGGTTCTCATAGCACAAGAAAATTCCCTAGTTTACGACCGGGCAGTTGGCGTGTTTGTCTGGCACATTATTATTATTTATGATAATTATCTATTCTAGATTATTTTTTATTACAATTATGATTTTATATGATGATATATCTTACATGATAAAATATCCAGTTATGTTAATTGCTGACGGACATTCATGCAATTATTTGAAATTAATTAAAACGATAATACACAATAATAATATGGCTCCTTAACAGCGACCGATAATGTCGTGACGGAAACTTGTTAATTTCTTGAATTATGTACTATGTGAATGGACTCGGTTTTTGCTGCATGTTGTTACTTATGGGTGTCAGCATACTTATTAACGCAGTATCGGCTTGAGCCGGAATAAAATTTGATGCAATAAGAGCGAAAAGACATTTTGGCTTCTCGGTATTACTTGGACGTAATGCTTTTTTTGATGCGATTTCCATGTCGATAAATGTGGTGACTCCCTAAGGCTGAGATTTAAAAAACGAAGTTTACCTTCGACTAAAAAATGGCGAGCTAAGCAAGTTTTTGTATTATATATACGAAACGAACTTTTGAGCAACTTTAAGAAAGAAAATAAAATTAATTACAGTTGAAGAACTATAATTTGCACCGATGAATCTGTTGGAACGGCTTATCCTTTCTATTACAATAGGGTATTACTCAAAGCGTACACGGATTTAAGAAACTTGGTCCATCGTACCAGTCATGGGTACGCCAAATGCATTGTCTGAATTGTAGTTTTTAACTATTTCTTCACTCAACAAGTCATCTTTTTTATAACGTAGATATCTCGTAAATTACCGACTGCTGACACTTTTCTGACTAATTCAACAAGTTCTTTACGCATAAATATTATCAACTTTGGAAATAAGTGTCAATGCGTAAAAGTGTTTAAACTAGTTGTTTGCACAGTACAGATGGCACATGCGTTACGGAGACGGTTTTCTCTTTTGTCCTATTGTACTAAGATGAAGTGGTAAGACGAATCGGTGTGAATAATATTTCGCCAACTATACTTTCTTATTTTTGCTTAAAGTTCGATTTAAGTTTGTTTTGTAAATAAAAAAACCATGCATAGCTCGCCATTTTTGCTTAGTTAAAGTTCGTTTTACTCTGTTTTTGGTTTACTTTGGTTTGGTTTAATGTGTCTGTTTTTGGTTTAGCATTTCACACATTAAACGCACACTCAAAGTCGTTCTATGAATATGTAGATAGAACGAGAGTGTATAGTTATGAAATGTGTAGTTGACGAAATAACAATTTATTTTATATTTGTAAATGACTGTGCATGGTGGTGGTAGTACAAATACGTAAGGTCATGAAGCCGAAAATGTTATTTACGACTATGGTATTTTTTACAAAAAAGAACTGTATTAAATTAAAATTCCACAGACTGGAGTTATCATGGAGGATGGCGACTTAGAAGTAACGAAGGTATATATACATATATATATTTTGTTTTAAATGAAACGATATTTTTATACGTTGTCTACCACCACCATATCGACTTAATAAAATTCATTGATAGGAGCAAAAAAGGTATTTTTTGCTTGTACACATGTGTATGGCTAGCGAAATATTTTAATATTTGCATCGATTCTTCTTATCGCTGTGTCTTCCTTAGAGTACAATAGGACAAAAGAATGTCATCTGTATAATGAAAACAAATAGGTTAAACACTTTACGCATTGGTATTTAATTCTTAACTTGGTAATCTTTATGCTAACTTTGTTGAATTAGTATGAAAACAGACGAGCAATCGATATGTTACGAAGTACGCAGGAGTTAAAAAAAAACTATCTGATGAGTAAATATATATTTCAAAACTGGAAATCAGATAAAGCGCTTAACACACCAATGACTCGTACCATGGACCACGATCATTAAGACCACGTACGTTTTAAGTGAAATAAGTGTTAATGGTTTTATTCACCCATTGTAATAGATAGGATAAGTCGTTCCGAGAGATAACATTCATCGGTGCAGATAATATTTCTTCAACTATACCTGTCTATGAAATGTAGGTTATTATTTGGGAATGTTACCTAATGAATTTGCATTGCGTGCCGAAAGCGAATTGTGTTGACAATTGCGTGTTTTTGCTAAATAGCAACCGCTCAAGCCTCTAGTAGCGCCACTCCTGCTGGAAATTCCGCTGTGTAGTTTTTTCCAAACATAGCAATACTCTATGACAAGGTCATATACATCGAGTGTATAACGTGAAATAGAGACGTTTCATTTAATTTGTTTGAAAACTATTCTGCCAAATCATTACCGCGTTCCGATTGGCCAGCCCGAATTCAAACATATAGACGGTCGTTGTCAATTGTTTCACTTCAAATGACCAGTTTAAATTGAGCTTTGCTATAATGGACAAAAATTGCAAAATTACATATTTAATTACCGATGAAATGTGATTCCGTTTGTTTTGTAATTAGATGTGTTGCTGCTTTTCCCACACCACCGAATGGAACAGCCCCCATAGTTAGAGATATTATCTTTATTACAATAAATACAGAATATTTTTGGAATATACGGACACTGGTCAGTTGCTGGTGCTGTACTATTTCGGTTTTCTAATTTGTGATTTCACCGCAAACGAGAGTTGATATTTAAATGTGATATGGATGGATGCCCTTCATTTCGTCTCTATTTCTGGTTATATACTTGATGGTCAAATATATCCATTGTTATATGTCCTTTAAGGAATAAATACGATAATGTCAATATGAACAGCTAATATTTTGGTCTGGTAATGAAATAAATTTTGTGTGACGTAATTAGATACAGACATTTTGATCGGTACTTAGTTACCTCACTACTGCTATTCACTTTGGTAGTGTAGGTATTTTCGCTACATTTTGGTTGAGTATGAATATTTTGTAGGAAATTAAAAAATATATTCTTTTATTTTTTTATTATCGCATAATAATCATAATAATAGCGTGTCAGGCAACCACACCGAAATCCTGGTTTGAAACTAGGGGAATTCTCTATAGAAGCAGTAGCCAGAACATCCACACCAGAGCCAATGTAGAAAAGCTCATTTCCCAATTTGCTCCCAACATAATCGAACCCGGGATGTCCTCACCCAGAGTCGTTGGTACACTAAGACTGTGTGAGACACAAATGACCTCTTAATGGGTACTATGTGGTTCTATCCTACTGTATAGTATTTAGCTACTTTCAAATGTGACAAATATGTACCACGGTTCTGAGCTATTACATTATATCGACTAATTTGTAATTGTATTTGTTTCGACGACAGTCGCCATCTGAGGTCCCGGATTTGATGTGGATTCGGTTGTGTGTGTGTGTGTTATTCGATCCCCAGCAGATCAGAGCATATTCAATGTAGAAACTTGCCTTGCTGTATTGCCTCGGCTGGGTGTTTGTGGTACCATCGTTGTTTCCGAATTCCATAACACAAGTGCTTTAGTTACTTTGGAATCCGAGCAACTTATGTGATATTGTCTACTATTTATTAATTTATAATTTATTAGAACAAACGAATGAAACTCCCTCATTAAATAAATAAATAAATAAATAACGCACACACTCAACATAGCCCCGCACTAGGGAAACCCTGTGTCGCGGGTGCCATGGACACACACATAGACAACCACAAATTACACCCAAATTCACGAGAGAAATAATTGTAGGCCATACAAATATTTCTCCCGGCCCGGGAATCGAACCTGGGACCTCTGCGTGGCAGTCCGGCAATGTAACCGTTCGGCCACGGAGGCAGTTAAATTTGAACAAAAACATTGAACAAAACGTTAATATTTCAGTGTATGTTGTAACGTATTCGTTTCTACCCGAGATGTTATGAGTCAAAAGTCACTTAATTGACTCAATTGACAGCTTGACCTTTTGATTTTGCTTTCTGTTCCGTTTTGTGATGACACAGTCTTTATATTAAGCAGTAACTCGCCTTACTAGAGCGTATATGTTAATACGATTGTTCCACATTACGCTAAAGAATTCCTTCTCTACCTCTGTAAAACTTAAAAAAAAAGAGGAGGTTCTCAATTCGACTGTATTTTTTTATGTGTACCTTTGTGAACCGATTTCGATTATTCTTTTTTTGTTAGAAAGAGGGTACATCAGTTGCGGTCACATTCAAACTTGAAGAAGCGTCGTGAATTGTTTCACTTGAAATAGTCCAGTTTAACTTGAGCTTTGCTATAATGGTCGATAATTTAAAAATTACATATTTAATTACCTATGAAATGTGATTCCGTTTGTTTTTCCCACACCACCGAATGAAACAGCCCCCCGTGGTTAAAGATATTATCTTTATTACAATAAATACAGAATATTTTTGGAATATACGGAAACGTACACACAGGTCAGTTGCTGGCGCTGTACTATTTCAGCTTTCCAATTTGTGATTTCAGTGCAATCGAGAGTTGATATTTAAAAGTGATATAAGGCCCATTTGCCTGATGAGTTGCCAGGGATGGATGGCCCTTATTTCGTCTCCATTTCTGGTTATATACTCGATGTTGAGTTATACCTAAGTATATTTTGTTAAAAACTTGGATTTTGTGATTATCTTACTTATAACTTACTATAAACTTAAGTGTCGCTTAACCTCATAATATAAGTTGCATCCGCCGATGTGTAATTGCACAACGCTGCAATTTTCGAACGGCGGATAGTGTAGCAAAGCGATTAAGCGTTGCATTGAACAATAATCTATATAAATTATTTCCTTGTGATTTTTTAAGTTAATATAAAAAACATGTGTTTTCAATTATTTTTTGTGGTGCTGGGCGTTGAATTTTTTTTATCTTTATTTATTTATTTATTTCCTTTACAATATTCTTTGTGTTGGAAAAAAGAAAATACATTTACAATTACAATTAAAATCTAACATCATATCCAAATAACAAAACGAAAATAAATTAATATATTAACTAGTCATTAGTGCAAAATAATTACAATAATACAATAACAATAACGATGTCAAATTAAATGTCATCGGCATGGTTCAATACAAATTAAATGCAAAATAATAACAATAATACAATAATGTCAAATAATAATAATCAATAATAATGTCAAATTATGAATCCTTATCCTCGTTAAATACAATTTAATTTAATGTCACAACAAATTCATCAATACAATAAAATGATTTTTCCAATAAGAAACGTTTCAAACGCTTTTTGAAAGATACGTGATCTTGTACCATTTTAAGTTCACTAGGGAGACTATTATATATTTTTGTTGTTTGGTATCTAGGGCTATGCTTTATAACTTTGGTGCTATTACACCACGTCTATCCTTTCTCCTAGTAACAAGCTTGTCTGACTCGATCTCCTTGTTAAATTCAGACGAACATTCATTCACGCCTGTTAACAACTCCAAAATATAGAGACAAGGAACTGTTAATATAGATAGTTGTCTAAAATAAGATCTACACGACTCCCAATGTGGAATTCTAGCTACGGTTCTTATTGCTCTTTTCTGAAGAGTGAAGGCTTTCTTTACATTATAGTCATAGCTGTTACCCCAAAACCTGATGCTATATCTTAAATACGACTCGACTATAGCATGATAAACCATTTTTAATTCGGCGACAGAGGCTTCATCCCGCAAGGATCGAAGAGCATAGCAAGCTGAACTTATTTTATTTTCTAATTTACTAAGTTCAGGCTGCCAATTTAAATACGAGTCAATGTAAATTCCCAAAAACTTTACAGATTCTACCAATGGTATAATTTTATTTGTCATCATAATGTCCATATGTTCGTGGTTTCTAGCAGTTGTTCAGAACAATAATACGTTTGTCTTACTCGCGTTAATGACAAGATTGTTATTTTTGAACCAAAAATCGAATGTTGAAAGGACCTCATTAGTTTTGAGCTCAAGGCTTACTAAATTTTCAGCTGTTATGACAGCGTTGGTATCGTCTGCAAAAACTACTAATTTTACATTTGAGAACTTGTCTTCAATAAATTTAATTAGGTCATTGGTATAAATAATAAATAGAATTGGACCCAAAATAGAGCCCTGTGGTACGCCTCTTTTAATTTTAATTACCCTTGATTTGCACTGCACTAACTCCTCAGACTCAACACTATTGACCTCCACAAATTGGTATCTGTCTATTGTATATGTCTAGCTTGCCTAAGTGGGCGGTGAGCCAAAAGTTTTGGGAACCTATGATCTTGACGATAAATTTCTATAACGACCTGGCTCATTCCTAAGTTGCTGTGTCCTGCAGAGTTCATATGTTTTCCATGTATGCTTAATATAAGATCTGTAGCTGTGTACGTATATGATGCAATTATACATTAAGCGAACTAGCGCGCACGTTTACTACAACTTTCCACTCTTTACTGGACGCTCAAATGCAAGCTGTAAACGTTGCAACTTGTGTAGACGCGTTATGTAACGCATTGTTACAAAGAGTGTATGTTTAGTATCGCAGCGTGTACGCTCAAAACGACGCCCGACGACGAAGTGTATTTGCGCCGTAGCGTATTTGATAAGGGTTGGTTCAAACTGCGCGCAAAATCTCACCACACCACGGCAGCACAGCACCTGGGCCGCCCACTAATTACGAATAAATATCCACAAAATGCTTTTCTTATATATATATAACAATGTAAAACCATTTCAACATAATTAAGACATATGTCGTCACTTCACACAAGACTGAAATATGTGCATAACATATTAAAACTATGTATCTGTGAGGTAGCGCTGTTCATCCATCCATCTCACAACTCTGTCCGACGAGAACTTTTTCTTCTAGATTTTTGCGATTAGTTTTATACATTTTATATATTATGTAATGTTAGTCCACTTATTTAGTTTAGTTTCAGCTTTGTAGATTGTATAGTCAAGTTTTTTAAATATTATTATTATTCCTGCCACCAGGACTGCCAAGTGCAATCAACAGCACGATGAGCTTAGGCTGTTCTAATTGTAAGAGTCATTATGCCAATCATAAAAAGCTATATGTCCCGGCGACCGGCTCAAGCCAATCAATAAGTGTGGTAACC
The DNA here is from genome assembly GCF_003589595.1 of Hyposmocoma kahamanoa. Lineage (NCBI taxonomy): Eukaryota > Metazoa > Arthropoda > Insecta > Lepidoptera > Cosmopterigidae > Hyposmocoma > Hyposmocoma kahamanoa. The sequence continues at coordinate 4,573,771 of NW_020656077.1, forward strand.
CCCTAAGTGGCATACTTCCGCACGTGATGAATTTGCGCTTAATGTTTCAGGGCGAATTCGGATCTGCAGCAAACGCTGGAAGGTACCACATCGTGTTCGCGTTCTTCGTGTCGATGATGTTTGCGATATCCCTCGGGTCACTCTTCGGTTATCACTGCTATTTAGTCGCAAACAACAGGACTACTTTAGGTTGGTATTACTATTCTGTCACGCTTGTACAAGCGTAACAAAACTAATTTACATTTTGTTAGCGTTAGCGAAAAACTTTATTTACAAAAAATATTATATATCGCACTTATGGTGAAACAAAAGTGTGAAAGTGACTCAACGATGAATAATTGTATATCATGCATTCCATCATTTTTCAATAAAGAGCGCAAACCTTATAGAAACATTTAAGAACCCTTAAATTGTGCACAGTAACCTTAAAAACCAAAAATATAACGTTTTCTGTAAACTTTTTCAAATGTACGGAAAGGAACAGTTGCACTGGAGCCGCAAGTGCGATATACACTAAATTTGAGCCACCTAGCATTCCAATTGCATATTCTTAAAGGGTTAGATTACAAAAGTATTGTTATTGTCGACGTAAAAGTTTTCCCCGTTTTTCAATTCAAATTTTCAATAAGGAAATTACATATGATAAGCCAATTACAAAATTGTATAATAGTTTTTGATCAATCATTGTTTAAGCTTAGGGCATTTAAAACTGAAAATGCAAGGTTTTTCGAATTATGTGTCCTGGAGTGCACATTCGAATTATTTGGCCATTATCCATCAAAGCGAGAACAGGAGAGATCTCAACAATAAGTAAACGAAGATTTAGGGCGCCTTCAAATAAACGCTTATAGAAAGGCTGCAGTGGTACTACTATGGCGCTGCAACGTCATGACACTTGCTGTCACAATTATTGAGGCGCTACAGTCGCGCGGCTGCTGCGCCACTGCGTTGCTTCTACAAGCCTTTAAATAAATCTCGTTTCTCCTGCATTTTGGTAGACCATTGACCTCAGCCGAAACACCAATGTAGTGACAGCAAACGGCCACACAATAATCTATAAATAACTACATGGTATAAGCAGGTCTTATGAAACCGGTTTTGTTAAGGCTACCTTGTGTCAGCTTATACTGGTAATGTATAATTGATTGCTGTGAAGTGCGTATAATGCGTGGGTTTGTAAGTTGTTAACCGCTGAGGGTTTGTAAGTTCGATATTCAAGTTACAGTGCCTGTATGCATTCATCTCGTCTGTTCTAGTTAGGTAGGACCCGTTTAAGTGTAGTACTTTTACTTACTGCGCAAGGCTTAAATTGCTTGTAAGTTTGACCGTGGTACCATTCGCTTATAAATTGAACCGGGGCAATTCGACTTTCCTGTCCACCTTGTTGTTTTAGAACTTATATTTGTGCGTATTCGTAATATCTTGCCGAAGTAATAATAAGAAATGTTAATGAAAACGATTGTAACCATACATACTTTTTAAGCAAATACTATGTGGTGTACACAGACTTGACACCAATAGATGGACCGTACAATTTGTGTAAATTCAGGTTGCATTTTTCATAGATAGAATATCGATAAACGTCACATGTGTGCGTCTCTCACATGCTAGGTCTGTTTTCACCTATAAAGGTGATATAGTATAATCTAGTAGTAGGTGGTATAATCTATAAAGGTTGTCTGTGATTTAAAATTGCTTTGAAATGTTTTTTCTCTTACGTTCAACTTAAACTGTTTTTAACATTCAAGTATACTGTAGATGTAAATAGTAGTTTAGCACTAGAAGTGATGATGTTGAATGCTCGGGCACTGCAGAGTCGTTCTTTTCGCAGATATGTTAAGAGACACGCGAGAAAAAAGGAAACAACTTAACAGACAGCTCTTCAACCACATCACTTCAATATCTCATTTCAGACGTAAGCAAGTCGAAAATGTTCGTCTTGTTAGAGTATTACTTTGTCGGTTGAAGATTAGATACTGCAAATAGTTGAAACGAAGTTTGTTATTGTTGATCAACCCTTGTACATCACGGTATACATAGAAAAATGTTGACTTAAATCAAGTTAGCCTGTCAAGATATTTGGTGGAATCAGTCACAACATGATTTAAAAAATTTTAAATGGTTGCTGCAATCATTAAAATTTTTGATGTAATCATTGTGTTTGCTAGCCTTAGAATACGTTACAAGGAAACAAGTTATAAGACCGCCTTAAACAACATCTTGTTTATTCCAATCACGTTGTTTTACCAGTGCATATTCTAGTAAGTAAATTAAACTGACAAGTAGAAGAATCGTCATAGACAATCATAGCATGGTATAATAATACAAGTATGGTAATTCAGTACATATGTAGCAGCTTGTCTTGTATGCGTGTTCGCGTTGCATACCACTGATCGTCTCACGCACCTTTCAAAATTTAAACCACTTGACGCCATGTGGGAAAAATAAACTAGGAAACTACTAAACCACTTTCGGTAATTAAAATTGTACTTTGAAACTTTAGGTTAGTAGTCTAGCGTGCAACCGCACTAAGAGCATTGAGTCTCTCAAGCGGCCTTTGTTCTCTACAGATACTTTTCGAATGACTGCAGTTTGTAAATAAGACATTATTGTTTTTGGTAAAAGCTGTCATAAATGTCCCGGCAACACAATCAGCAATGCAGCCGGAAAGCCGTGATGGTGTAATAAGTAATTTAATTGACATTCATTCATCCCAATTTATGCGTAATACTAGCGGGAATTGGCATGGGAAACTATTTTTTTCGGACTTACAAATACACCCCACTACAAATTTCTTTATTGTTTTGTTTTCAACTGATAGAAATCCGAGACGGCCAAAACACAAAAATCGTTTATAGATAAAATGGTTGTGTTTTTAACCGACTTCAAAAAAGGAGGAGGTTCTCAATTCGTCTGTATGTTTTTTTGTATGTATGTTACGCGATAACGCCGGTATTTGTGAACCGATTTTCATGATTCTTTTTTTGTTGGAAAGGGGGTACTTCCATAGTGGTCCCATTTCATTTTGAAGAAAATCATCCACCTCAAAGGATGGCTGTTCACGCATGAAGATTCATTTTTATAAATAGCGCCTAACTTTAATTTAGGAGCAATTACTTTAATGGTTGATTTTGCTATTTCTCCAATTCAAGGCGTTTTTCTCTCAATATACTTTGAGTAGTGAGAACCGATTTTTATTATCTCTAGTGTCAAGTCCTGTATAGTGGCAAACTAGGGGATATTTCAATAAAACTTAGCAAATAGACGTAATTCCACGTACTTTTGAGGTCGGTTTTTTTAGTACTCTGTACTGATCATGTATATTTGTCTTTTCAAACTCATCAAAAAAGATCCGAAAAAAAATGTTGTATCTAATTTGTAGCAATCGTGAAAACCTAAGAATTCGGTATTTGTTTGTTATTGTCTATTATAGCTAAAAAGCTATATGTCATTAGTAAAAAATAATTTCACGACACTGCTGCCATTTGATATTTGTCCCGTGGCTACTGCCGTATGTTATCAAAGTCAAAGAATCGTTTATTCCATAGATAAAATAAGTTTACATTTGAAAACGTCACATTTAAGCTACTGCTTGTTCACTACGCTCACTTCCCTGAGAAAAACGGGCAAGATACTAGGGATTGCTCTTTTCAAATAAACTTAAATGCTATCGAATACACTTTGAATCGAATTTGTGTGGAATTTAGAGCCATATCGTCTTTCCATACATTTTTATCTAACACGTAGTCTTCAAAATTGTAATACGACTTTTCAATCGAAATATTTTTTATGTAGTTTTTAAACTTAGGAAATTATAATGTTAATATATGCTCCGGAATCTTATTGCAAAAACGTATACAGGTCCCCATAAAAAAGTTGTTTACCTTGGTTAAACGAAATCGTGGTGCCATGAGTTTGGACTTATCTCTAAGGTTAATATTATAATTGTGGATATCCTCTTTCTTATTGAAATTATGTAAATTTTTACGGGCATATAAAATATTTGAGTAAATGTACTGTGATGCCACAGTCATGATACCAGTCTCCCTAAACTTTTCTCTGAGAGAAACCCGAGAACGAATCGCTCGTTTTTAACCGACTTCAAAAAAAGGAGGAGGTTCTCAATTCGACTGTATGTCTTTTTTCTTTTTTTTTGTATGTATGTTACGCGATAACTCAGGTATTTTTGCAATACAAATATGGTTTGAATGTCCCGCCGCGGCTTCTCCCATTTCGAACTTAGTTACTTTGCGATTGTACGGTTCATGCGGTCACAAGATACGTTCACACTAGATCACCATTGTTGTGGCGATTCGCGACCCTGCGTATTTGACATACCCATTAGTTTTCATAGGGGTAACCCTATGAAAACTAATGGGTAGTGCGTAAGCACGGCATTTACACTTTACCATGCGGCGCGACAGCTGCGTGTAAATTTTAGTTACAGTGACTTCAGTGAATCACCGTATGAGAACCGCCTTGAACGGCGTAGATAATTGAGTAATTAAATTGCTAAAGCAAGCAGTAAAATGGTATTGAACAAAAACGATGATATTGGCGATTATATCATATATGTTATAAGGTCGCGTAGGTAGAGGACGTGGAAATCTAGAATAGAGCTAGCATTTAGTGAACTAAGTAACACAAAGCGCCGAGCATCCGAGACTAAAAGCGAATATTGCTTTCAGATGCGCTTGAAAATTACCAAGGCCGTTGCTGTACCCCAGGGAAAAGGGTCATAGCACATGCTATCAAGCAGTTGACCGAGGGTAAACTGCAGTCATTTGACAAAAAAATCTGTAGATCGTTTAAACCATATGTTGTGTTAAATTTGTATTGAATTGATATTCAATTATTTTTTGTAAAATTGCTCTACTAGTTTGTTATAATTATTAATACAAAGATCGACACGTAGAAAAAATTCTTATAATCCGGCCGGATTCGAGTCGACGTCGCCTAGCAAACCGTGCCAAACATTATGCCAACTAAGCCACGAAACGAACCAGCGGATCTCACGAATTTTTCTATGTGCTTATTGACGGATCTTTTGTATTTGGTTTTCAACGACTTGTTAACCAACTATGAGAAATCTATGAAAGTGTTAGCTTGTTGGCCTACTCACTGGTTTGTTTGGAGACTCTTTCCTATCAATCGGGTTTGATTTAGGCACAGATGAAGAATTAATTTTTAGGTACCAAGTGATGAAAACTTGCTCATATATTTTTCATAATGCAGATAATGTCTTATCTTGGTTTATAGGTACGGTTGCGTAGGTGAACCCCTTTGGAAAAACAGGTCTTTGTCAGTGGAGGGATTTTACATTAAATAGTAATGGTACCGATGATGACATGGAAATTGTTCTTGATCCTTGGTACTTCGGTATAAATAATAATAATATGTTTATTTCTCCACAAAAACACCTTCAGAAGGTTCTCAGTAATTTAAGAAATATTAACAGCTTTTTGTAGGAGCTGGTGCATGTTAAAGGCTTAACACCTGTACTACAAAGTCACCAGGCCCTCACCCTTGGGAATAATACATACTATATTATGGCATTACTAAGAAAATATTAAACACTGTAAGAGAGAAACAAAATATGAAAAATATAAAAGTAAAGAATTTTTACACTTATACACTATTGAACTTTAGATAGATGAATTTAATTATAAATTGTACTTTTAAACTGAAAGTAAAACTTAAATTTAAAATGAGTTTATGTGGACAGGCGTGCGTGCGTGCGTGCGTGCGTGCGTGCGTGCGTGCGTGCGTGTGTTTTTGTGTCGCGCGTGTGTGTGCTTGTATCTGCCTGCGTGTGTTTGTGTGTGTATGTATGTGCGGGTGTGCGTGTGTATATGCACGTATAAATATATGGTATCCCCACAGATGCAAAACCTTGAGTCACACTATTGGATGAAGCATAGCTTCAGTATCCTCATAATTTAACTTTTGCAACCAGTTCGCCAACTTCTTTTCACATTCAAATTCATTTAAACCAAGGATGTTAAGTTCGCCATGCAATCTATTATATAGAAAACATCCCAGGAAGCAGAAGAATCCATGACTGAATGCAGTTCTGAAACGGTCGCAAGAAGATAATAAGCAATGTCGTCTATTAGAGGCACTGTCATAGGGTGTGAGGGAATGTTGCTTCGACTATCGAAATATCTGTCGAACAATCAGGACCTGACAGTAAGCGTAAAGTTCACTTGTTGGAAACCGGTAGGGTTTGAAGCAGGCAACCTTTAGGATAACTCTATGTGCTCTCTCTCTACAAAGCAAATGATAAAATGAGGCAGATGATGCGAATTTTAATAACATTTTAGTGGATCGAACTTATAGAGAGGACGAATGTAAGAAGATTGAAGAAACAGTACAGTTTTAGTAGCAGTGGAGCTCCTTGTGAATGACTTCGTCCAGGGCAGTACTGCCAACTTACCTATTTCTGTATGGGTAAGGGTACTGGCGAAAGTACTGGCACATGGGATTTGTCAACTTAGTATGTGTCAGGGTGACGGGCGTGGAGGCCAGACCCCTCAGATCTTTGCAATTTAAAGGACACACGTGTCGTGTAATACCAAGTACACGACTTGTTCGTGCCGTCACTTCGTATCATAACAAAAAACAGATTTAGAATGCGACTGTGAGTGGGCTAGTTGATAGGGGTCGATCAAAGCGAACTCGCCACGACCTAATTGTGGACGTCCTATAGAAAGGCCAGGCTAAGAGTACCTTTAATAGACGAGCGTGTGTGAAAACACTGATGCGTGTTGATAAGACGAAAGATGTATGTCGGAATCGTAGCAATTGGAATACTGGGGTCTCAGCCTGCCCCGATGGGATTTGAATGTGTATATACACACCATCAAGGTATTTAAAAACATATTTGATTGCCCTATCAAAATTAAATAAAAATGTCTATATAAATTAATTACTAGTTTTTAAAATTATGAAATGTGCAACCAAAAACCAACGGTGTTGAAAACAATTTAATTGAAAAAAACTTGATTATCAGTGATTGGGCAAAATGTGCTTGATCCCTAGATACTTTTGATGTGTGCAAGTAGCCTATTTATACTAGGAAGTAAGACAATAATTGATAATAGTATGTACAATCACAGGCATATGGGACTTGTCAACTTATACCTCAGAGTGAAGGGTGCAGTGCCCCTCAAATCTTTGCGATTCAAACCTCTGAATGGCACTACAACTGCTATGGACAGGCGTGATTTATGTTACATTTGTAAACATTTCACACACTTATTTAGCTGTAGTTATTTTGAGTTCATTTTGGTTAATATTTATTTTGTTTTTTGTTTTCGAGTAGTCTGTTATACATCAATAGTGTTTGTTGCTTTTTAAAAAAATCTAAGAAAGTTATCGACTAAACTTAATTATTTGTAATTATTAAAAGCTTAAGGTTTTTTCCAAACCGGTCAAGCGTATGTCAAAATTCCTCAATCAATATTTTATACATACGCAATTTACGCGTGTGCATTTCAACGATTTCACACTTCTGTTGTTCTGTGCTTAGTAGTGAGGAATGGGTAACATGCAAAATGATGTTGTCCTACTTTGCAATAGAAACTACATCAATATGGCGTAAGCCAGGGTTGCAATATTTCATTTTGAAACGTTTGATGATCAAAAATGCAAAGCCATTATAAAAATATCCCATTGATTGATTCAGCAGCTGAATAATGAAGGAAAATAAAGAGATTTGTTATTTTATGCGAACTCTTTTTGGAATTGCAGAAGCCTTCAGAGCGCCCATGTTCCGCGGCGGAGCAGACAAGAATGGTTTCTCTATGGGCGTGTACAATAACTTCAAAGAGGTTTTCGGCAACAGTCCGAACCTTTGGATGGTACCAGTATTTACCAGGTATTTATTTATTTACTTCTCTTGATAAATATAGTTAACAGTAGAATCCCAATTAAATATATTTCTGAAGATTAATTTGTGATAAGCGACAGGCTAGAATTGTCCGAATACTCGAAATGCTTAGTTTAATGTTATCTTGTACAGGTAATAAATAAACCAAATATATGAACTGATCACGTAACGCTGAAGTACGAAGTATTAACAAATCAAAAAGTAGAAATCTAGAACATATTTATAAAAACATTAAAATAGAGCACGTATGCAAAAACGAATACATGCATGGAAATAACACATGTGTGCGTGCTTAGTGTGGTCCGGTGTGCATGTCTATTAAGATGTGTGAAAAAAAGAAGTGAATGACTTAACTTGTGTGCTTACTGTACAATATACGAAACAGTGTAGCGTGGTACACGGATCTACGTTTCCTGGTCGTCTTTTCTTTCATTGGTCCCGTTATCGAATGAACTGCCAATAATCTCAGAGCTTTCGTAAACGAATAACGTATATATCGATGGGTCCTAAGTATAAGGGCCAAACTAACAATTTCATCATTTTCACTTTTTTGTGGAAAGTGCTTCATTTCATTAGAAATGAAATTTAATTATAAAATGAAGCATTTCCCACAAAAAAGTGAAAATGATCAAATTGTTAGTTTGGCCCCTATACTTAGGACCCATCGATATATTGTTTGTGAAAAAAAACGTGAATTTTATATAATAATGTATCTTAATTTTCTCTCTTTGTTTCAAGAGCATTGTCACAAAATGCTACGCCGCCGCTCCATACATATATGTATATATAATTATTCAGTAAAGTAGAGAGAGAATTGAAGCAGCTCTCTCTACCAATTGATATATTCCCTCGATAAAGAAAAACCAGAACGCTGTTACAACCGCGAACTTTTGGTCACACAGTGTTTAATTTTTTTTACAAGGAATCGTAAACCGTGTACCTTCTCGTCGAGATTGCACCTTTACGTTACAATGATATTTAATTTAATTTTTGTTTCATAGCTGTAAAATTATAAAACTTTTTTTTTACAACAAGGTCAAATCCGATGATTAAGCTCAAATTTCACTAACGACAAAAAACAAGTTAAAATTAATTTTGTAGTATTTTTTATAAACATTAGAAACGTGTTCGTCACGTAGTTACCGTATATTACGCATTCCAGTAAATCGAATTAAATTTTATTGTTATTGAGAGGGCAATCTTCTGTCTCTGTAATGGTAAGTACTATAGCTTGGAAAAGGACATGTAATTCACACGAGAAAGGGTGTCAGGAGTCTCTTTAAAATAAATACTTAAGACAGTTTCTACACTGGTATCCACAGAGATTTTCTCAAGTAGCCCTTAAAAACAGAGCACCAAAGTTCAATTTTCCATAAAAAACTGAAATTGTTGTATGAAATGCTTTCATTCCATAGCTAATTTTTCACCGTTAACGGGATATGAACTTGTACACGAAACGTTTATTGTATATTATTATATATGTTTATCGTATATATATGTTTATCGTTGCAATATGCACCGAACAAAAACAAACGAAGTTTTCCTAGATTACTACTGCCGTTACTAACAGTATGGGAAGTCAAAATACCTTTATCCTATTTCAAAACATTTCTTCTTTATTTTGTTACAATTGGCCTTAGACACTACAATATGTATGCTGAAGTCTAAATATAAATGAATGAATATACTATCCACGGCTCTGCGACACGGAGGCTACAATACTTTAAGTATTGTAGATAGGATATTTTGCTTCATAAAGACATTATTTTATTTTTTAAATAGGTATAATACTGTAATACTGCATCCAAAGATTTTAAAAGATTTGAACATAGTATCTAAAGGGGTCTACAAACCGAACCCGCCGACCGGGCGACACAGCCCGGCCGGTGGCTTGTCGTCGGTGGCCTTTCTAATCTAATCCTATGATATGATCACCATTCGATTATACAATTTATTAAAAATTAAACCAGTATCGTATTTTGACACCAGTGTATAAACTTTCTGTAAGTTTAGAAGGGATTTAAAAAAAATTACATGCTATTCTTGTCGACCTGTTACTAACTCTATCACATATTTGGAAGTTTGATTTCAATGGGCCAAGTCAATGACCGTGTAAGAGGGAGTTTTACCACAGTCATCGACCCAAAACCGACATGAGCATTAGGTCAGAAAAACCTTTGTGTCAAGCAATAAGAGTGAAAGAAAGTGGTGTGTTTCGCTTTGCCTCGAGTTGCCGAAGCGAAACGCACGTGTTGTTGCTCTTCTTGCATGTACATAAAGTTTTTTGATCAGCTCAAGCCGATTCTGCGTCAGTAAGTGTGGTGTCTTCCTTGGTAATATAAAGATATGAGCATGAGAACATAATTATAGTAATACGCTTGGATTTGTTCTGTCTACTACAAAAGGCTCTTACGTTAGAAGCATTTATTTTATGTATTTATTTTATATGCATATTTATTGACATGACTTCATGCATTATGCAGTCATATACATGAGATACCTGACCCCCTAACAAGCCCAAACCGACCTTTGATTTTGTGACCCCTCTTACGAATTGAACAAAGAAAATTAACGCAATTTCAACTTCATTTAGTAAGCGATACAGTGGAGTGTTGCTTATACAGTAGATGATAAACATATTTTTAAAAGCAATTCTAGATTTCGTCATTTAACATCCAAGTAAATTGGTCGAGCTGCTTATTGTATGGACTTCCAGTTACAATACCCGTGGTTCGATTTCACGAGTACTATTTTGTTTTAACGTTATATTTTTGACTGCATTGTTTCACTTTTTAATGTTAACGTTGACAAATCACAATATTTGCTCACTACAAATTGCCTAAGGTGGGTGGATATTATTAATAAAGCGTAGGGTTATGGATAGATCAACAAATCACGTAATCGCTCTGCAGTTTACATACGATCATGTCTTCTATGATTATGCATTGTTCCATTTTTCGTTCCTTGCTTTAATATGTAGCACTTAACGGAATTATAAAATTAGAAATTATTGTCCTGTATAAACAAGACTTAGTCATTCCTTACACCTATTGAGATGTTAAAACAAATCAAATACAATATTATACAGTCTTAGCCATGTCATAGCTAAATAATATTTTATTTTTAATGTGACTCAAACCATGATTGCCTCAACTTGCAAAGCAATCCTTATCCCGTTAGGCCACGACGGCCTTACTATAGCTGGTTGAAATTTGTATTCTGTATTTAAGTAAGAACTATACGTTAAAGATCAAATTGGCTTAAAAACCTTCTTACAATGTCATTCACTAATGAGACGATCACGTAGTCGTACCAAAATAAATTTTACGGCTCACAGGTGAAAGATTTAGTTTGTTTAACAATTTTCTCCACACTTTTGTGCTCAGAACCAAAAGGTCAACAAAGTCGGCTTGGGGGATCAGGTATCTTGTGTATATAACTGTACGTAATTTTAAATATTATTGAACCTTAGAACAATCAAATCCTGTCTATCTTTGACCGAGGACAACAAGGGTAACATTGATGTTAATAATTTCTATAGGTAATGTTTTTTACGATCTGTAATACTGTACTGTATATACTACACATCGAGCTAGAAAAAGACGATAGGTTGATTTCGACTTTGTAGACCGTCGCGCAGCGTCTCTGTTTATTATACCTGTTAGACGTTGTTGTCGCTGATTTATCGGTCGTCGAAACGGCGCTTTACAAATCCGAAGGTAGCCGATAACGACCGATAATCTCTATCGATAATCTAAAGCTCGACGCGTAATATTTACGGCCTGATATTGGTAGATTATTTCTTTTGAAGTAAACAATATTCTTTAAAAAATTTCACGTAGTATTTTTTGACATAAACGTTTTTAAAACCTTTTAAACTTATTGCATGGTCATGATACTTTTTTGGCCGGCTCAAACCGGCTCCTGAGTCGAAGTGTAGGGACCCCGATGAGAGTAATTCGTCACCACGGTCACTAATGACCTTGACACGCCCTTCAGTGGCTTTCTTAAAATTGTATTGGTTCTGTCCTTTGAACTTAATACTTAAACTATAATAAATATACTGTAAATGGAGACTGTATCATTGGTCAACAAGACCAAAGCAACGAACCGGTGCAGTAAAATCCTTTTCGGGAAATCCGGAATTCGAAAAAAGTAATTAATTAATATTTGGTGGCTTTAACCACTCCATGTCACTCCCTGTATCTACATGTAGACATTTATCTACTCATTTGGAACAGCCTGTTCCGACCTTTGGTGGTCACACACGCAATATTTAATAATATATATAAATCACATATCTGATGCTTCCTGCCACTTAAACCAATTTTCATTTATATGTATTCATTTGTATTTAAACCATTTTATTTACACTTCCTCATTTCAACTCATATTGGGAGAAGCTGTTGTAGTTTGGTAAAGTGATTGTGACGTGACTTCATTTGATTTCAAGGGATTGGGTGCTTTAATAGCATGACACGTTTATTTAACCAACAACAATGATCTCTTAGGGTGTTCGTAATTCTATTAGGATGTCTAGACACTGCGTAAGGGCTCGTGCAGCGTGCCGACGATATGTCGCGACTGCGGTCGCATCGACTCGCAACGACTTCTAACGACGAAATACAGTGCAGCATGCGGACGACTAGCGACTTAACACTACCGACAACCGACCGATAGCTTAGTGAATTTTCGAATAATTATCGTATCTACGGGAAAAATGGATATAGTATCAGAACTTTCTTATTGGGAAATTCTGTTTTACGGATCCGTGCCATAGAAAGGATAAGAAGAAGGACATTTAACATTCAATTTATCAATTAAACTGCCTCTGTGGCCGAGTGGTTACCATGCCGGACTGCCACGCAGAGGTCCCAGGTTCGATTCCCGGGCCGGGAGAAATATTTGTATGGCCTACATTTATTTCTCTCGTGAGTTTGGGTGTAATTTGTGGTTGTCTATGTGTGTCCATGGCACCCGCGACACAGGGTTTCAGTAGTGCGGGGCTATGTTGAGTGTGTGCGTTATTATTTATTATTATTATTCATCCAATTAATATTCTGCGGCGATTACGAACTGCATCAATTAATCTATCTGGGTCCATTATTATAATTGTAATTACTTATGTAATAATGTTCCTATTACATTAATTAATTGACTTGCGACGACTGATCGCTGCAAGTCTCACGACCAATGGTCGCCGGTCGCGGGCACGCTGTATTAAGCCATTTAGTTCTACGTGTTAAAACAAGTCGCAGCGAGTCGGTGCGACCGCAGTCGCAAAATATCGCCGGCACGCTGCACGAGCCCTAACCTTTACCACTCTGATGTACAAATTGATTAAAGAACAATACTAGAAGAGCACGAACTAGAACGTCTTTCTTTGAGGGTAGATTAGCGGTTACCAATTGCCTGTTAAGATGAACAGTTATGCATATGAAATGATACTATTTTATCGGATCGAAATCTCATATATTTGTTTTTTCAAACAAACCAACGTTCAGGGCCCTTTGTGGGGTCTCATAATTAGTGATTTCACCGTTTAATCAGCCGTGACCATGGGACCTGTAAAGGGCCCGAAACGTTGGTTTGTTTGAAAGGAAACAAATATACTCAATTTACTTATATCCGAAATTATATTTCTATATGTGTAACAATCGAAGAAACCTAAGAACTCGAAGAAATAACTGTTATGATTAATTCAATTTTTTTTAAGAAACCTATAGCTAGCAGCGGACCAGTGTGGGTTCCCACAGGCGATAGACACACGGTATGGGTTACAAACCCAATAAAGAAGTTTAAGTTGATTGGATAAAAAATAAATTGCAATATAAATTATAGCTTTAATTTCTCATTACAAGTAGGCCAATTGTACACTAATTTCATTTTGAATTGATAACTATCAAATAAATCAAGTTATTCGTTTAGTGATCTAATGATCACGCAAATTAATGGTGTAACCATTGACTTACAATTATATGGACGTCGGGTCCGCGCTAAAAAGTGTCCGTACTTATAGGGCGTTAAAATCGGATACATAGCGTCATTCACGGTTTAGTCTTCGTTTGTTCGACTGACAGCGAAGCAAGCAAAATTAGACAGTACTGCGATGACATTACAATTTAAATTCACCGTTTTAGCTTTTTCATATTCCTTTACATGTCACTACGATTAAATAGGTTGACTTGGGACATTTTTTTCGTGGTTTTTGTATTAGACCCGTCGTCCATTTATTTGTAAGTCAATGGGTGTAACGATCATTATGTTTATTTTCTGTCTGGACACCGCTATAGATGCGCGGCACTAGTTAACTAACTATAGCGTAACACAAGCCTCACATCATGATTATATTCTAAGGGTCGTATTCCAGAACTCTACTCAACGCTCAAGTCAGGATTTGAGCAGACTTGAGTATGATTTAAAGCACTGGAAATACGACCCTAATGGCAAGGATGAGTATGATTTCTAGTGCTTTGAATCATACTCTAGTCCTGACTTGTGTATTGAATAGAGTTCTAGAATACGACCCTAATAGCCTCTTTCACTGCTTCATGACGTGCTTGATAGGTTATCGGGCAGATAACAGCAAGTGGTCAAAGGGGCACTACGGCTGCTCCAGAACAAAACCTAGTAAAGGACAAATTTTTAACCGAATTCTACTCCCATAGTAAGCACTCCCCTAATTGCGTTGACAGCCGCTTCAAAATTCTTCTAAATGTTGTAAGTCTCTTTAACCAATTCAAAACTTGGCAAGTATTTGAGACTTGCTTGGTTTTAAACTAATTACAGCGCCTGATTAAGTTTGATTAGCAATTAGTAGATAATGAACTTTAGTGATATTGAAAATCTTAGTCGTTTTCATTAATTTAATATGTCAACTAAAATCAAATTTTATTCCAAATTTTCTAATGCAATAACTAAACCACCTAACTAGCAAATGCTTATACTGCGCCTTGATTCTCGCTGCAACAGTAACTTTACTTATTTACATGAATATTCAATATTAGTAAGGATATAAAATACATATAATATAATATAATACGATATATAAGTTGCGATCGTTTTTGTGACATCAATATAATCGTTGATTGATACCTTAACTTTTTTAGCATTATCAGGTAACATCGAGTGTGTAACCAGAAATAGAGACGAAATGTCATTTAATTTGTTTGAAAACTATTCTGCCATATCATTACTGTGACAACTGTGCTCCTATTGGCCAGCCCGAATTCGAAACAATTGACGGGTGTCGTCAATTATTTCACTTCAAATCGACCAGTTAACTTGAGCTTCGCCATAATGGACGAAAATATATCTTTACGCTTTATAATTAGATATTTTGCTGTTTTTCCCCACACCACCGAATGGAACAGCACGCCATTGTTAGAGATATCATTTTTATTACAATAAATACAAAATATTTTTGGAATATACGGAGACATGCACACAGGTCAGTTGTTGGCGCTGTCTATATTTCAGTGCAAACGAGAGTAGATATTTATAAGTGATATCAGAACCATTTGACTGATGTCTCTATCTGGTTATATACTCGATGTCAGGTAAATTGTTTAAGGGCGACCTGGATTTGTGTTTTTGGGCTCTACTGTACAAATTTGTCTAAAGAACTTACTAGGTTTTGTTACGGGGCAGCAGATTAAATCCTTGTATGCCTTAACCGCGTCCGCTGAATTGGTCACCCTTCTTACAATGGTCGTTTTGTCAGCCTGGGCAACGGGTGTGATTTCCCGGTGCGTCGCGAGCACCAGCTGCAGACGTTCACAACTCAAGAGGCCCATGGCTACGAGTCCATGGGCACCACGCGTTCAAGGTCAGATAAAGTCGGAATTCAGTCCACCGTTACTGTGAACATACCTTGAGATGTTACGTGATAATAGACTTTTATAAGCGTAGGCGCTTACGAAACTCGTGTTACAGTCATTACGATTTATACTTTTCCATCTCTTTTTCAGTTACTATGTAAAGGAAATTGAATGTAACTATGGTGGTACCATAAATTGTTGACACGATATCATGTGTTACGAACCTGAATTAATTGTTACAATTAATTTCAATTTTTCCCATAATATGTAAAGACTGGTTGTTGCGACAGCCTTGAAACGAGCATGATTGTACAATGGCATTTTATAAATAAGCGTAGGAGCCTAGCTTACTATGGACTACAACAAACGAAAATAACTAATCGCCATCTACATTTTTGAAAGCGTCTTAGAGAGTATGTATAAGAAATCCTATGCATGGTATCTTTGAATATTTTTTTACAAACCTACTTTGCTCAACGTATTTATAATTATTAATCACTTAATAAAGTACTTTGCTATACACGTGTGAAATGTGGAATAAATTTGTAATTTTTCTTATAACGCGTTAAATGTACTTGTGCAAAGGTGTATTGAAAATGCTTTAAAGTCTATGTACCGCAACGCTCAAGTTATGTGGCAGATGGTCGGGTGAAGTTGGACGTATAAATGTTATTGTAATAACAATTTTGTAATCAACGAAAATACGATGCGTACAGATGTCCCAGGGACTCTGTGCAATGTTGCATACTGCTTTTTAATGCATTTATTATTTCTGAGCTATATACAACACACAAGACTGATAAAGATTTACTAGCGAAAACCTATATTGTACTTTGTATGTTTTGTGCACAATAAACTTTTTTCTCTTGAGTTTTGGTTTTTTATTTTTTATTTATCATAGATGTTATAGGCCAAGTGATTAATCGGCGTTGTAAATAATGAAAGGGTAGTTTGAATAATGACAACAAGAATTGGGCAAGGGAATGGATAATAATATCAATTTCATAGGTTATCGCAATCATTGGGGCCTATTTATTCGACACGAATTTCATCCCGGTCGAAGAGCGGAGTCCGCGTTGCCGCCGCGCAGCGACCGCGTGCGTCTAACTGTCACGGCAAAATACACTCTATTTATTTAGCTTTTACGTTTTAACTTAAATGATCGTCACGGGCGCGCGGGCGAACCTGGCTTGAATTTGGTCTATGTGGCGGTACCGCGCAGTCGCCGCGCGGTTGTATTATTCAGAGGGATTGAAATGTTGTTGCCTAGAAAATTGAATTCAGATTTGTACACGAAGGTGTGGTGTGGTGGTGGCGGCTCGGCGACAGCGCGAAAACTGTCTCCTCATGTAACTGAGCGATTAAGGTTATCAAATATTGCCTTGTTTCAGTTTTAATTATTATCCAACCGACCTTAATATTTTGTGTGTTAATTTTAACACACTCCCGACATACTACACATTGTTCAAGCCAGCTTGCATTTTCAATATGAAATACCCTAGCTTACAAAATGTTTCATTGATTTAAAACTATCAAAACTACCATGCAAAGAGACGTTTCTGTGTGTCCATGTTTAAAATTTGAATTTTTTTTATACTGGGGAGAGTTTTTGTTTTCGATCATAACAATATTCATGTTCTATAATTTAAAAGAAAAATGCAAGGCTGCTCGAATTTAGAGTCCGAGAAATAACTCTGTATAAAATTCATTTAGTTGTTTTATTTTGCAATTTTGTTGTCATTGTTTGTTGTATTGTTTGCTTATGTTCGGCATTTTATCAAATGCCTGGGCGTATTAATGACGGTTAATCACTGGTCTATAAAATAATGCTAAATGTTGCTATTGCTTAGTGAAGCCTAGCCAGATTAGCAAGCAAAAGGATACGAAATATACACCTGTTGGTAAACAATTTCATCATATCAATATTTTATGGACACGTCTGTGTGCTGTATATTTATATGGATTATATAATATTGCTTTCTACACTTTAACTCTCTCAGTCTTTACTTTTTTATTTTATTTATATTTTGGTTATTTAGGTTCTACAGATTACGTGTTACTGATTTCAAGACTTTCATGGGTATTTACTTTAGCCAGTAGATGCAGGTTTATTATTCGTAATTTATTTATGACGTAATGTTCTTCCGATACATAATATCGCTGCCAAATTTTAAGCTGCCGATTGGCTTTCAGTTTTAATGTTATATATAAGACTAAAAAAAGTACGCCGCATTGATTTATGATTCATTGATGATGGTCTTTTACATTATATGCTATAATTTTTTAGTTCCAAATTTTGTCACTAGTGGCTCTGTATTAAAACAGAAATGGCGTTTCATACCGGTTTTATGTAACAACTTTTTTAAAGTTAAATTTTTCTTTACTACTTTCTAGCCATGGAGCAAAGACGCAAATAGGCAAGCTCTTTTAAATAAATTAAAAAAAAAAAGCCACTTAAATAAATTGAATTTAATTATTTTTGTAAAATAATAAAGCTCTCTGCAAAACAACTAATTATTAATAAATTTACATTATCATATTTTGTATTGATCAAATAAATTTATTACTTCAGACCAATCTTCAAAGGGAGAACTTGATTTTCCGCCACAAATAATGTTTTCGGGATTTCTAAAATTACCTCTTTGGTTCGTGGTTTAAATTGTAGTTATAAAAAATTTACTCATGTTCGAGAATAACGTGAAAGTCTTCGGAAATAACCAACTTGGTAAAATTATCTATAAACTATTGCAAACCAAATCTGTAGCACCTGAAAATGTTTCGAATATACTTCAAAATTATGTATATTATATATACATATATACAAGATTATTTGTAAAATACTTACAACTATATTACCAACATCATAAACAACCACTTTTTTCCATGAAAACAAAAGTGATTACTAAAAATGAACTTTTAAGTTTTTGTTGTATCTGACACTTTTTATATTTGTATTTTTAGCAACGCCTCCTGCGTGAAATTATTCATGAAAATAATTTTAGTGGTGGGTGCTTTCTTTTGCTACCGCACGAGTTGTTACCATTTAGAACGATTTATTTAAATATTTTTATTTCTGTACGAAAGTGAAATTTAATGAATTATTAAAAGTCATTGAACAAAAGTTGCTGTTTTATGATGTTAGTAATACAGTACTGCGAGGTTGTTAGTACTTAACAAATAACCATCAAAATTGAGAAAATCAAAATTGAGTCGATCGAATGTTATTGTTACAATTTTAGCGTGGAGTTGGGACACGAGACTGAGAGTTGGAGACTGTGCCCACGCAAGGGCCGCACCGCCCCGCAAATTGTATAAGGATAAATCGCATTTTATAATTTTATTTCAAGTTTACTATACATAGTACTTTATTACGTAAATTTTCCATTTCACAAATATTATCACAAGTTTGAAATAAATATTTTTAACTAATCAAACATGCTTTTCATTCATTGGCGTGGTCATCGTTTTCGGATATATCTATTCCAAATTTTATGTCATTCACTTCTTTTTAAATTTTCAATTCAAAACAACTTCGTTAGTGATTTAAAATTTATAAGTGTCCCTTTGCATGCTAATTTTGTTTTAGCGCCTAAATGTTTTCGCTCAGGTTTTATTTAACGTAGTCACGTAGTTAATGTAGAGTACTAGGCGAACAAGTAGATATATGCTGTAGAACATTTTATTTGAATAGCACAATCGTTTATAGTCAATGTTGTTATTATATTTTTAATGAAGCATGTTATACATGTCACACGACAATGGACACGATACAAATTTGTGTAAATAGGCTAAGCCACACACGTGAAAGAAGTGGTTTATAATTTGATAATGGAATGGCGTAGCTTTGGCGACGGGATCGTCTACCCTCTGCCGCGGCAAGATGAAGATACGGAGTCGCTGTTGAGTTCGGAGCGATGGGAGCGTTGGGGAGAGCGAGCGCAGCCCTACGACGAGAGGGAGAGTTCGTCGTACGATGAACTATGAGTACACGCCATGCCGGCACCATCGCGTGCTGGCTTGCCCACTTACGTTTGAATCCCACTGGTACAATTATCATTGGGACTACCGGAATCTGACAATGGATGGATTACCTTATACTAATTATATTTACAAATGACCGCAGATCAAGTGTAGTGTCTTCCTCGCACTACACTTGGCCTCGAGTCTTTTGTAGTTCTCTTGCTCCCTTTAAATGAAAGCGAATGACATTGTTTACACCGATTGTATATGTCAATTGCGCATTTACTCGTAATGTGTATTTACTCGTAAACATACAATATGCGCACTTGACCTTAAAAGTACAGGCTGTTAAATAAAAGACTGCAAACCACTACTACAAAATAAATAGTACTTTCTATTCTTGCACACTAGGTTTAGTATTAGACAATAGTGTTGGGAAATGAAAAGGTCTGCAGCGCAACAAAAGCGGTGTGTTTCACATGTATCTGGTATTCTGCTACATTCTGCTATTAAAAAATAGTTTTGTTATCTTCAATTTAACAGCAATAAAGTCACTATCCCTTTTTAAATTCTTTTATTAACTTTTTCACATTCTCTTCTGTTAGCCATACCAAATGAACCCGGTTTACAAACTTTTACGTAACTGTCTGTACGTGGGGTTTAATTTCAGGCTGAACTTCAAGTTGAGTTTCAGCTGATGGATTTAGCAAAATGAGATTCTAGAAAACTGTAGAACAATATTATAAATCCATAAACGAGTACGAGTGCTGAGATGTTTCATTGTTTTAGTAGCGAGCAAGCTTGCGGGTGAGAACGTTGCTGGCTTAGGGCGTTCGCTTCGTAAACTGGTCGATTCAACAAAACAAAACTACGTCCAGCTTAAGTTGATACCCGCGCGCGAGCCCGTAGTGAAGTCCCGCTTCACGCAGCGTACGCCCTTAGAATATTTTTTATGTGAATTTGGTGCTGAGTAGAAACTGACCTACGTCGTCTGTGAAGCTGTAATTAATATGGTGAAGCTGTAATAATGAATGTACCTCGTACCATAGTAATAAGGTCCAATTTGTACAAAAGAAATGTAGGACTTTATGACTTAATATATATAGTACGTTTATTATTGGACAATATTGTAGATGTTCTTTATGTAATTAATTAACCAGGAACTCCGCGAACAATAGCAAAGGCGTGACCGCATCCGTTAGGTCGAATCCTTTAAACTCTTTGAAGTCCAATTGAGGTAGGGGATTGTAAGATCTGTTGCGGTTTTAACCTTGTAATGAATAACTATGTTTTAGTGATTAATGATCGGTTATAACATTGCCCATTATGTAGTTGATAAGTAGTAGCCTCGATTCCTATATATGTAGACTAAACATTCGTGCGACTGCTTCTTTTTATTTCATCAAGAAAAATACAGATCTTTACCTCATTGTAGAGGGGATAGTGAATTGAAGTTTGTAGTGCTCCTTATAAACAAAATTTGAAACAAATTAAGCATCTTGGAATATAGAGGACAACAATTGCTAAGGAGGTCAATTTGACAGCTGTTAACTCAAGTACTAATGGAAAGAGACTAAGAGTCGTATTCTAGAACTCTACTCAATGCTAATGTCAGGATTTGAGTATGGTTTAAAGCACTCGAAATCATACTCAAGTCCCTGCCATTAGGGTCGTATTTCCAGTGCTTGTGTTTCCAGTGCAATCCTGACTTGAGCATTGAGTAGAGTTCTAGAATACGACCCTAAGGCTGATACTTATAAAACAAACTTTTGATTTCGACTTAGCAAAAGTGTCGAGCTAAGCAAGCTTTTCGTATTTTCAAAACGAATTTTGCCTGAGTTAATTAAACGAAACGAAAAAATTAATAGAAACTGAGTTTACTACGTAACTTCTTGCTTAAACTTGGGCAGAGTTCGTTTTGCTTGTTTAGTAGAAGTCAAAGGTAGTTTTATAAATATCAGTCAAAGTTTCGTTTTGGTATACATAGAAATCGACACCGATGGCTTTGTTTACGCAATTAGTTTTTATACAAGTTGCAACTATCTACTTTTTAGAGTTTTTAGCTTATAAGCTTCAAAGTGTAAGAACGTCACCTGTATTTGGTTATAAATTTTGTATTATTCTTCCTATGAAATAGAAATGTAAATTTTATTCTACTACAAGGTTATGCAATGGTTGTAAAAATATGACAAAAGGGAGGTTTGATCTTTAGTGTGACTAGTATTGGTTTAGCTCGGTTTGTTTACAGAAGCGCACTGATGGCCTGGAACGAGTATTTTAAGTTATAAGTCGTACGAATGAAGCCATTGCAGTGGTATTCCATTTAAGCTCAGTGGTTGTGCAACACACACCTGACTGCTAAGCATTTCATTAGGGCTTCCACGTTAAAGTAGGTGCCAATAAAACAATACTAAGCTCGAAAAATCTATTTAACTGATTTTAATGGTGGCAGCTATCTAAAAGAAGCTAATAGCAGTAAAATTTTTGTCCTCTGGGACAGGCTAAGGCGCCTAATTGGCCATACTGCTGGAGCTTACAGTTTCATTTTTCTTTAATCATTTAATTTTACCTTTTTTCTCGAGAATGTATCTAAAATAAGCAAAGTATTTTTTTTTTATTTCTTTTATTCATCACAGAAGAAGAAAGCGCCCGTGGCACATTATATTCTTGACTTTGCCATTTTAAATCTTCTACGAAAAACTGTTTAGTCGATTTATAACAAAGTTCTTATTTAAAAAAAATGCAATTGCAAGGACAATCTAATATTATGGTGTCGATTATTTTAACAGCTCTAAACTAAATGTTCAAAATTGCTCTGAACATAAAATTATTATGTTTTCGCACGAATTTACACGTCACGGTGAATTCGTTATGTTGATCGCTTGATTACCGATTGCAATAGCCAGTTCCATAGTACTATTATGTACACCAGTTGAACAGAAAGTTTTTTTTAGATACTAAATTACGTATATTTGTTTTTTCAAACAAACCAAGGTTTCGGACCCTTTGCAGGTCCTATGATGGTCACGGATGACTGAAAAAACAAATAAAAAAATAGTTTTATTTTCCTATTGCGAAAACCTAAGAACTCGATATTTAAAATAATGATAAGATTAATCAACATAATATTTCGTGTTAGTTGCATTATGACGAAATCAATACAATGGCGACGTTGACGTACACTGTGACTGCAAAAAATTCGCAAATGTACAAATTGTGTTTGACTGTATGTTCTTTGATTGTTGTAGTTCTTCGCACCGATAGTCCGTTCACATCATTGACTTACAAATAAAGTTCACATATAAAACTGTACAAAACTTGGCATTTTTAAGATGTATAGATGACTTGAAGTACAATTTTGACAGGCGCGCTACGTAGAGCTTAACAAAACGAGTGCGAGCCGAAACGAAAAATTATTTACGTAGCGCTGTGTAACACGTACCAGGTTTTACAACTTGAGCAAGTAATTTGCACGTTTGTACTTCTATCTGATCTTGATTAGGGTAAACGGTACCTGTATTATAAACTGGCGACTGTTTTCCCCGAACTGCACATTTTGACGAGCGCCAACGTTTGCGCAAGTTTTTTAGCGGAAGATGAGGCGCCACGACGTGTCACGAATATTATCACTTTATTTTAGAAATTCACCTAAATTTGCAATATAGTGTAAAAGTTATCGTACTAGGCAATAATTTACATGTCGTGCGTGAAGCTGGGAGGCTTTAATAATTTGTCTGAAGCTTTTAGCTAAGTATAAAGGAAATTATGTAAAAAAAACTAGATTTATTATTAAGTACATATCGTAGTGTTATAATCATTTTGTGGTTCAATATCGCATTGGTGCCTTCGTCGTAGTACTCGAAATATGGAAGCTAACCGGAGCTGTATTCCTGGGAGAGGTCTTCAGATACAGATGACTAGCGTGAAGCCTGGCGACGGCTTTATGCCAGTAGTAGTTTATAAAAATCGGAAGTCTTGTACGTAGTATAACAAGACAAGTATGGTAACTCAATACAAACATAGCAGCGGCTTGTATGTGTGCGCGCCCGCTACGTACTGTATACGGACGTACACATTCGCACAATCTCGCGATGCACTCGCGTTGCATAGCGCCGCTGCTCCAGAGCAAAACCTAATAAGGGACAAATATTTTATTTACACATATTTACAATTAGTGGATAATTAACTTTACTCGTACTGAAAATCTTAGTCGTTCTATTAATTTAGTTAGTGAAAATTGAATTTTATTTTAAATTTTCTACGGCATTAACTAAATCACATACCTAGGAAATGCTTATACTGTGTCTCCATTCTGGCTGGCTACAGTAACTTTTGCACGTAAATATTTAAAATTAGTAAGGGTATAAAATATGTAATAATGTATGTGCAAGTTGTAATCATTTTTGTGACATCAATATATTCGTTGATTGGTAGCCTACCTAACACTATTAAGTTTTTACATTAAAAATTTGTGTTTCTGGGCTCTCTTGTAAAATTTTGTCTAAAGCACTTACTAGGTTTTGATATGGGGCAGCCGACTGCTGGTTACGCCTTTCATTATTATTACGCGAATGTGTGCGTCCATACACGGCGCGTATGCAACCCGCGCTAGTTATGAAAGAGACTCAGTCTTTTAAGGCCTTTTAAAAAAACCTCGACTAATTTTTAACGCCTCACGACTATAGTCCATTTGTTTAGGTACTTAACTAAATGTAAACAATCTTGACACATCTTTTTATTGAAACACATGCTTTACAAATCAATAGGTATAAATATAGGCATGCAATTTCATATGAAGCTAAGTATTTGTATTTTGTATTTGAAGGTAAGGGAAAATCATTTTATAAATGTATATTTCATTAAATAGACATCTCAAGATTGTTTACATTTAGTTAAGTACCTAAACAGATGGACTATAGTCTAGTCTTTTAAACCCTCAAGTCTTGAGTCATAAGACAAAAACTGAAGACTAAATCGAGTCGAAGTCTTTTAACCCTAGGAAGCTTAAAATACTTATGGGACTAAAACAACTAAAATGACTGGCGCCTTATAGCCTCGGGAGTCGCGAGTCATGAGCCGTATGGCGTGATATTACTTCTACCCACAAAATATTTATTTTACGATTGATGGGTAACGTTAAAGTAGCTTTGTTCACAGAAGCCAGTTAGTTATAACCAATTCAAGAATTTGTTTTTTGGGAGTTATTTGTTTCTTTAATATAAAAATGAATGGATACAGAACAACAGTCAAAGTATTTTATCAAATTTTAGGGTCGTATTCTAGAACTCTACTTAATGTTCAAGTCAGGATTTGAGTATGGTTTAAAGCACTCGAAATCATACTCAAGTCCCTGCCATTTGGGTTGTATTTCCAGTGCTTGAAATCATACTCAGATCCTGTCTTGAGCATTGAGTAGAGTTCTGTAATACGACCCTTAAAGTCGTATTCTAGAACGCTACTCGATGCTCAAGTCAGAATTGCAATGGAAACACAAGCACTGGAAATACGACCCTAATGGCAGGGACTTGAGTATGATTTCGAGTGCTTTAAACTATTCTCAAATCCTGACTTGAGCATTGAGTAAAGTTCTAGAATACGACCCTAAGTGTCTGATACTGTCGTTTGACCATAATGATGAATGAAACATACTATTTATGAACGTATTAAGTGGAGGTCCACAGTCTGAACAGGTGACAGGCGAGATTTTTATGTATATGTTTGTTCTATGTTATTACAGATAAATTGTATCTCACTACTGTGCACGGGTTTCTAAAGAAGTTTAAACAAAAGTACCAGGACTTCGTAATAACAAAAGTGGTTACAGACCAATATTACACAAAATAAAAAAAGAGCACGTTAGAACTGGATTTCCATAGGCTTTAAATATTGGTTATATTTCATTATTTTAATTTACTCGCAGAAAAAGTAATGTATGCAATCATTATATAATTAGGTCTTAAATCTCGTACCTATTGCTTAAAATAACTCTTTGAATCCTAATTCTTATTAGGATATTAGGAGATTTTTTTTTTTTAGATTATTTACTATAAAATTCGGGTTTAATAAGACATAAAATAGGTATAAGTCCATTGCAAACAACTCGAGTCGTTCAAGTCTTTTAGTATAATGAAAACTCGAACCTCCTGTCATTAGACCTCCTGTAATTTTAGAGTCGAGTCCTGTAAAATCGAGTCTGAGTCTCTTTCATCGCTAACCCGCGCTGCTAAGTTTTATCGAGTTACCATAATTGTCTCATACTGTACTATATTGCTTGCCAGTGCACTAGATGTTCAGCAGAAAACAAACATTACTTAATAAAGCTGTTGTGTATTTGAATAAAGGTGTTCCTAGCTGTACCCCCTTGGTACTACTCATAGGGAATGAAACAGACTTAGCTCATATTCTAATCATCATTATTCAATCTATGATTACCAAATCTACTTTGACAAGTACCCGAGAATCGTACATGAGCCATTAATGATTAATGCATTACAATCGTAACTTTACGCTGTGCAATGTACATAAAAGTGCTTTTGAATATAAAAGACTGCTGCGAAGGGGTACATTATAGATAGTTTTAAGCAACATTCGCGTGTATTGTTATGAGAATTAGAACAATTTAGCTATGATATTGATTAATGGGCTTTATTGTAATTTTGATCTCAGTAGGTCCAATATTAAAACAGGATTTTCTCAAATTTTAGTATTGTAAAAGAGTTCATACTATCAACATACCTATTTCTGCGGCCAAGCAGTAGTTAAAGGTGCTGGTGAAATGACAGGTAAATGTGACTTGTTACGTTTGTCTGAGGGTGACGGGCGCAGTGGCAATGCCCCTCAGATATTTGCGATTTTAAGTAGCACTGCAACTGTTATGGATAGACATGTCTCTTACCACCAAGCGCACGACTTATTCATCCCTTAGCTTGATATCATAATTGAGTAAAACATGTGGACAGGCGCTCTGATGGCAATAGACGTTCAGCTCCCGTAGCATGGCTACGCATGGTAGTCGCGACACGCGCGCGATAAAATTGAAATAAGCGCGCGCTATTGACTGTCTCAATCAGATCTAATTTAGATAGCGATGCTACGGGGGCTCGTGTATAAATTGTTCTAATTCAACCAAATAGCATTTATGTACTGAAGCAATTTCTCTATATCAGAAGCTTGGTTATTTAAAGAGTGTTGTATTTACTATAAATGTAACTTAGAAATAATTATAAATGCTGTAATTGAATTTATAGTGTGTTTTAGACTTGCCATTTTTATTGGTGTACGCTAAACATTGTTATTGTTGTGTGTTACTAAATTTGGCAATATTTATTTACTTCCTTAATAGTAATTAAGGATCGTTCTAAAAGAGATATATGAATATTTCGTGGCCTTGTTATATTGTGAAACTTGATGGGAATATAAATGAAGTAAATATTTTGTTTCTTCATAGAATTATGATTCACTGTTAATATATTATGTTTCTTCATAGAATTATGATCTTTGAGTGATTCGCTGTTCTAGAAATTGTTAAGTCTGTGAAACTTGATGGGAATATAAATGAAATAATTGTGTTGTTTCTTCATAGAATTATAATCTTTGAGTGATTCACAGAAATTGTTATGTCAAGTACACAATTAATATGGATTCGTAAAAATAGGTTTTATTGAATAGTACATTTTTAAATTAATAGGGGTCTTTATAATTAGAGATAATGATGACAATGGAACCTTGTTTTGAGAGTACTTACGTCGTTTCATTGCAGTCTTGAAGGACGAGTTAATTCACAGGTTACTTTATGCAAGAAAATAATAGTTTTATTGCTGTTAGTATATTATATAATATGCTGTTAAGGAGTTAGGGGAAGAATGTATGCACTTATAAGAGACAAAAGTTTGTCTCGTTTATGTCTAAAAAATGTCGCACTATTGTAATATATAGTAAGTAGCTGGTATTAAGTGAAGGAATATTATTTTTTTATTGGCTACGCACGAAAACGCAAATTCTTTGCTTACAGTACAAAATAACATTTTCTGGTTATATCTGGGCAATCTTCGTGTTTCGGCTGTCGTCAGATTTCTGTCGCCATTTGCACTTGAAGCAGACCGGAGGCACTCAATCGCCTTTGATGTATATACGTATATATAAAGTAGCTACTAATCTTTATTTTTGTTATAGTTTTGATAACTTGTTTGGTGTAAACCATATATGGTTAAAGAGTAAAATGTTATTATATAATTATAGCGTTTTATATTAAAAAAAACCCGAACCCAAAAGTATATGGAATCTTCTATCTAATTTTTCATCCCCTTATTTGCCACTCTTAGAGGTGGGACATTTTCTTCAAATTTCAATGGTGGTTCCATAGTGAGGTACCTCCTTTCCAACAAAAAAGAATTATCGAAATCGGTTTACAAATCTTGGAGTAATGTTACGCGATTAATAGACACAAAAAAATATTTTCTTCCTTCCTTTTTTCAAGTCGGTTAAAAAAGCAAATAGTTTTTTACCTCCATATAGTTCGCATGAAAATTGAAACAAAACAACTATAAAGTACGTTCTGAATTTAATTTAATTAATATGTATAAATCTAATTTGTATTCGGGTGCACTCAGAAAATCCGAAGATTGCCGAAGATTGAGAAAATAAATAGTTGTAGCCATGTTGTAGCCATTGGCCTTTAGGTCTATAAATTATGTACCAATACTAAATCTATGGTTGTACCTGTACGCCTAAAAGAACATGTTTATTCACTTGGGAACTATGCTACAGGGAAAAAGATTGTATCTTTTATTTAAATGTGCACCGTGTTAATTGAATTTATAAGAAAAGCTTTTATAAGTAGGTGTTTACTTTCGAACTAATTTTCTTAATTTATACTTATTTCATAAAACAATTATATTCCTTTTTACCGCCTTTGTATTCCATTTTTATATTACCTAGTATTAAATTTTTGTATTACCAAGTTTTACAATATCATTTGACACTACATAATTTTTTTTATTGTAAATCGCAACTAATGGGGTGTTAATGGAAAAAAATGTTACATACATGTGCAATGATTTTGTAATTTAATGAAATGTCTAATAAATGAATAAATCATATATATTTAGATGTAGTTTGTTTCTTTAACCGAATAGAATATGATTACGTTGCTTTGTGTGTGTTCTAAACTTAAGCATGCTGGAATCGACGCTTACAATGCAAAATACGCTTTTAATACATTGTGTTAAAAAGTGTCTAATCAATTTAAAGCACTGGTTTAAGACGTACTTAAGTTTAGTGCAAAAAAGTGGACATGAGTCTTGTCTCTATTGTAGGCGCGTCTATAAATCTAAAATTACAATTTTAGTAGAGCTGATTCACTAACAATTTTTTTCTGGGAGCAATTAGATCTAAGCTGGAAGCTGTGGTTCTTGAGATTTAAAAATGGTTCCGCCGGAATAAGATTATTTCAGCGTCAATAGTTAAATGCTATAACTTCAAAACAGCAAAACGCCTAAATCTAGTTTTTTATGTCTAGAACAAACTTTTTAAATCACGACTTTTTTAGTGCAATCTAAGCTACTAGAGTTTTTTAGTGCAATCTAAGTCCTGTCCACACTGGAATAAGCTTATTCCAGTGTGGACAGTAAAATACCCTTATAATTTTTCTTCTTCCTTTTTTTTTGATCCACTAAATCTAGCCTTATTACGACCTGAACAGACTTTTTTTATAATATTGTGGGTTACTGGTGTAACCAAACAAGTATCGGCCGGGAATCGAACCCAGGACGTAGTGGAGAAGCGCTGGTTCAGGTAGAGTAGGCAAGCGGGTTTATAGGTAGCTAGCAAATGATGCGAAGTAATAAAACAATGCACAGTTACACAAAGAAAGCACGTTAATGTAATGAAGAAGATTTAGTTATTACGCGCACGAGAAGATTGGAAATTGAAGATGTACAACAAGTGATACAAAGAAGAATGGAAGTAAGAAGTGAAAGTTAAGTACTAGGAATTTGGAAATGAGTTTACTCGGTAGCGAAAAGCGCGGGAAGCAGAATAGCTAGGACGCGTGTATTGCTCGGAATGGCGTCTTGATAGCGCCAGGGGGTCTACTCTATCTATATAGGGGGATATCCGTCCGAAACAATTACTGTTAAATAAATAATATTCGACAAAAGACAAGTATCAAGTATGAAGCTTCGTTCGCATCACGCGTCTTTTCATTTGGTAGGCACCGGCTAGCACGAGTGGCGGCGCTTGGTACAGGCAAGCAGGCTACAATATAAAGTGATGGGACGAACAAGTTGTGCGCCTGATGATAAGAGCTACACGCCTGTCAATAACTGTCGCAGTACCACTCAGAGCGTTAAATCATAGAGATCTCAAGGCAAGGCACTGCTACTGCGCCCGTCACCCTGAGACATAAGTTGACAAGTCCCATGTGTCTATAACCCTGTACCCTTCAAAACCGGAACACAGCAATGTTGACATTACTGCTTGGCGGCAGAAATAGGCAAGGTGGCAGTACTACCCTGGACGAACTCTTTCACAAGGAGCTCTACTGCTACTAAAATGGCGAGATGACTTAATGGCGAGTTTTTACCAGTCAACTTGCTAGAACTAAAACATGATCACACTGGAATAAGGGACGCTCCGAAATTATAGAGAATTAATAATAAAATTTGGTACTTATTGTCGTAATCATAATACATACACCATCACTGATTTCACCAAATTCTTTGTCGCGACAGAATTCAACTTTGTCTTATTCTCGTTAACCACTATTGAATAAAAGACGATGTAATTGCATAAAAACGTATATTGAACGGTAGGTGTGAAAATAATCCTGATTAAACAATGAAATCACAGATAAATTGAATAAAATATTACTGATAATTAAATTATTAAAATTACTACTTATGATTAATGTCGTCTTTGAAATAACATACTTATTCGTAATCCTAGGTAGTCACCACAACAACAAACACACTCTTATGTCTATGCAATAAGAGCGAAAAAGACGGTTCGTGTTTGCTTCCGCCCTGATCGGTGACGTGAAATGCACTAACTTAGTTCTTAGCACAGACATTTCGTGTCGACAAATCGATGACTTCCCTACGCGAATATTTCTCATGACAATCAAATTAAAGTAGGTTTTACAAATATAAGCGACACTTTATGACAAGAATTACATTTACATAACACTACTTAGGCTTAGTTCCCACTATCCTGGACTGGCGAATTTGCCGGGTCGATAAAACTGTTGGAAAGGCTAGTGGCTGTACAATTCATATGAAGCTATTGACATTACGCCGGACCCGGCAAGAAAGCTCGGCATTGTTGCCGGAGCGTTTGTTACTCCTGACCGCCTGCAGAACGCCCGGATCGGAGTAATGAGAATGACGACGACAGTCGTCCCAATTAATCATCAAAAGAGGATGCTGTCATTCGAAAATTTGACTCGTCACTTCTCAGTTGGCCCATTAAAAATCTTTCCCGTAAAGTAGGATAAACCCAATGTTTTCTTTTTATTCTATTAAGCCTTCTAAGATACCACAATTTTGTCGTCTATCGTGCGCAGTGGTCTGAATTCGACCGAGGTGAGGATTTTAGTCTCCGGTTTCCTTACGAGATCCGGCTTAATGTGAACACCTAGTCCGAGTGCTGGTTTCACGGCAAATTCGCCGGTCCGGCATTGTGGGAACTAGGCCTTACAATTAAAATGTGCCACGTTAACAAATCAATTAACAAAAAATTACGAATATCTCCATTTAGACGTATCTCGCCTTGGAATAACCAAATCACGCTTAGCCAAATCAAACATTACCTGTAGCATGGCTGTCGCAATTACGATACTGACCCCATCATCACGATGACGATGTCAAATGCTACTAAATTTGATAGATGACCCGCCCCCAGAGTCTGCTAATTTTGAATCATCTCAGTTGAGTGTCGGTAGTGTGAATGGCAGGATTTTGTTGGTTTGCCAGTGACTAGCCATCGAGCTACTATTCAACTGCCATTGCAATTTTTTGATGACAAGTGTTTGATAGAATTGGTGGTACGCCGATGGCGTAGTCCACTAATTATTTATTTGACATAAAAAAAATAATTTCATTTGGAGACTGAATATTCAAAACTCTATCCCCAATAAACCTTGGTTCTTTAAATAAAACAAAGCATCAATCGATTAAGGGTGGAAAGCTCGTGCACACCAGCTCATTTAGCCAAAATTAGGGTAAGGGACCTCACTTTTTGAGTGCGGATTAGACGAAGAGACCACTGACCAGATTTTTTTTTCAGCTGTCCCAAGTATTCTATATCACTGTATGATCTACTTCCCCCGTTCATCCCCAAACCCACAAATTTTAAATCAACTTAAAAGTATCTAATTCCACTTTTATCATTGACCTTTGTGATTATATATATACCCAGCAATAACATAAGATTATAATTCTACACATCAAAAATGACTAGGGATCAAGGTAAAGAAACCAATGGTGTTAAAAAAATTACTTAAAACACCTGATTTGGAACAATTAGCAAAAATTTGCTTGACCCCTAGACACTGCTGATGAATGTATTGTATACATATATATATCGTATTTGTGAGCTTATAGATTTGCTGATTTGAAAATTCAAAATTCATTACGTAAGCTTATTCTCTCTAACGAAGTACCACCCACAAAACTAGTTGAATAGCAGAACCTGAAAGGGCACCACGGGTAATTTCCATAGGAGTTTTAATAAAGACAAACATTGATCGTTAGGGATTGAATTAATTAATGCCATCACAGAGACTCAACTGCCGTTGCTACTAGATTTTAGCAGAATAACATATATTACCGTAATTGGAATAAAATCGCAGTAGAGTCTCAATATAATTACAATGACCAATGGTTTTAAGAAAACTAGCCTCCTTGGGGCACCATCATCGCAACAGCTATAGGAAGTTTCACAAAATGGCGCGACAAAATGACATGGAAATCAACATTGTTGATAGTACGGTATAGATCAAACAGATGGCGCTAAAATTAATTAAAAAACTCATTTGTGGTGAATCTGTTACATCCAGTTACACCCTTGTTAAGACTATCGTTTTGTATCATTTATGTCAAAACGTCCAATCTCTTAGTGCTGATTTTCAAGTAATTAAATGCACAAAGCAGCCAAAAGCTCCCTGACATCACCTGCATTAGTTTCCTTTCTCATTAGGTCCCTAAAAGCGCGAACACACGCGGTCTCCTTTTCTAGATTCTTAGATATCCGATGGGCTCGCCGTGTGATGTCTTTGGGTATGCCCGCGAGTCTCGCGGCGTTGAAGCCGTACGATTTTGGGCAGGCGCCTGGAGACAGCTTGTAGAGGAATGTTATTGTTTCTTCAGGGATGTGATCTTCGTTGTCTGGTGTCGACTCGTCCGTTTCCACCATACAGGCCTTGAGAGGGTAGAAGTCATTATTATACACTTATAAAACCTATTTTTAGGAGAAACGAAAAGACTATCGTTGGAAATGTTCTATTTATTTACAAGTTTTTCGGTGATAACAAAAATTTATAAATATAATAATTATAAATTTCACAAATTTGTCCCATCGGGAACCGAACTAGAGAATTCTTCAACCAGGATTTGCTATCGGGTCACCGTGGTCGTCATCAATATGAATAAGCAGACGTTTAGTGATGAGGTGTTATTATTTAAAGAGACTTCACCTTTACTAAATAATATATAGTAGGGTTTTAAGGTGTGTTTGTCTGTATTTACCATGTGTCCTAGTACGACGCCGGGATGCGAGGCGAGATGGTGCACCAGGGAGTGGTAGTGCGTGGAAAAGAGGACCCGGCAGCCCCGCGAAGCAAGCTCAGCGCATACGCCAGACGCAATCGCCGTGCCGTCGTACGTCGATGTGCCGCGTCCTTAATGTGAAAGAGAATAAAAATCACTAAGTTAGTGCACAAAAAATGAGACAACTCATAAAAAATCGAACACGCGTAAAGTCATATGCCTTTTCAACACCCACGACGACAAAAAATAATTAAAAAATCGTATTTTACAAAACATCACAAGGAAAAAAATTATATATATATGTATGTAGTGTAGTTTATATAGATAATTCATATTTTTTTTTTTAAATGCGGTAGCACCCCTGTACAGTATCAACGCCCGTCAATTGCTTCCGAAGCACCTACCCCCCTTGGACTCTTCAGCGCCCACAGGGGCGCTGTAAAGACCACTTTGGAACATTATGCTCTAAATTAAATTCTGCTTTCCATTATCTCGCCATGAAAAGATGTAAAAAGAATGTCAAAACCTGGCTTAAGAATAAGACTTACGACGATACAGAAGTCTTGCTAGAAGTCATTTCAAACTATATTATATACATAATTTGTTTCCTGTACTTCGTATTATTTTTGTTATAAAAGCTCTGTTAATGTACGATCACGTGTGGCTTTATTGTAACCAGGATACGATATGTGCATCCAGCATACCTAATTCATCGAGCAGCACCAAAGAATGAACAGTCGCGTGTTTGACGATGGCAGATGTTTCGTTCATCTCCACGAGGAACGTGGACTGGCCGGAGAGGATGTCATCCGAAGCGCCCACGCGCGTAAACACCCGGTCCACGAGGCTAACGCTGCATTCTTGAGCGGGCACGTAACTGCCCTGCAACACGATAAATATGCTTACATAGGGCGCACTATAAGTTTCCAGAACTGGCCACTTACATAAACAATATTTAAAAAATAAATTACAACATTTGAAAATGGAACTCTTTAGCTGTAGAATACAGTTTGTTTCATCTGACTGTCACTTGTTTTTACATTGTGGCGTCATTTTAGAAATTGGTTGTCTACATCTCGACAGATTTAACTCGTGAAAATGTTCGTGGTATGATTTTCTACGATTTTAAGTGTGATTTAACAACTCAGCGGAGCTTCACTCGACTTCAAACTGGTTTTGGAGACGAAGCATCATGCAAGTCGACTATTTATAGCTAGTTTGTAGAATTCAAACGCGGTCGTGTGACTCTCAGTGACGAATTTCGTGATGGTCGCCCGCTCACTGCTGTGAACAACAAAAACATCGATGCTGTGCGCCGTATGATCAAAACAGACAGGCATGTGACATACCGTGAGATTCGGGCATCTTTAGGCGTAGGTATGAGTCAAATACAATCAATACTACACAAACATTTGGGTGTGAAAAAGCTGTGCTCTCGGTGGATCTCACACAATATAACTGAGGCTCAAAAAACGGATCTCGTCACTTGGTGCAATGCCATGCTTACCAGATTCAACGAAGGGGCGTCAAATTTGGTGTGGGACATAGTAACAGATGACGAAACATGGATTTATAGTTGCGATCCCAAAACAAAGTAGTAATCGAGCGTATGGGTCTTTCGGGATGAGCCGAAATCAACCAAAGTGGCGCGCGTGCAAAGTGCCTCTAAGCAGATGATTGCTTCTTTTTTAATAAAACTGGACACGTGGCTACTGTTGCTTTGGAGAATCGTTGTACCGTGAATAGTGATTAGTACACGATCATTTGTTTGCTGGAAGTTGACAAACTCCTTAAAAATAACCGTAAACGCCGTATCATCTTGCACCACGATAATGCCAGTTCTCACACGGCCAGACAGACAAATGAATTTTTGAAGGTGAACAACATTGACCTTATGAGCCATCCCGCGTACAGTCCCGACCTGGCGCCTCGTGACTTTTATTTATTTCCAAAAATTAAGAACCAGTTACGCGGTCAACGATTTTCATCACCTGAAGAGGCTGTCGAAGAGTATGAAAAATTCAGTTTCAGAGATTGTCACGGAGGAGTGGCATAAATGTTTTCAAAATTAGTTCATTCGTACGAAACAGTGCATTAACGCTAACGGAGAATATTTTGAGAAATTATACTATACACTAAACTATAAATTCATTTCTGACCATTTACTGTATTATTTTCTTATTCATTCCGGAAACTTATAGTGCGCCTCACGTACAAAATTAAACAAAGTTTATTGAATGAATAAAATATTATTTTTTCGGATCTAATCGCGTTTTTAACCGGAGGAGGTTTTCAATTAGACTATATTTTATTTAAGTGATTCCGATGACCAATTCTGATAATTTTTTTTGATGAATAGTAAACTAGGGGTTGAATCTAGTTTCCCGAACTTTCCGGCAACCGGTTTCAATAAAACTTGGAAAATAGATGTTGATTAGGTTTTTAATAAAAAAAAGTTATAATTTACAAAATACCCGCATTGGACCAGCGTAGCGGACTATGGCCAAAACCCTCGCCCGTAAAGAGAACCGTACCCAGCAGTGGAACGTACAAATGGATTGATGATAGTGTGAATCGTGACTTACCAAATGCGCGAGCACGGTAAGCAATCCAACTTGCCGCATTAGTGTGGACTTGCCACCCATGTTGGGCCCCGTGAGCAGAAGCAGGCTGGCACCGTCTGCGCCCAGGGTTGTGTCGTTCGGTATAAAGTCGTTTATAATCGGGATGCACGGGTGACGACCTTCAATTATCCTTATGTATGGCTGAAAAGGTGAAAGCAACACTTCACAACCTCGGTGTAATAATGAAAATCCTGACAAGTTGTGATTTTGCCGATGTAGCCGTATTATATCAAGAGTAAGTGAATTACAACAGTCGCTACCAATCTTTTTGTACATGATAATATGGTCTTTTGAAAAATTTACTTTTAAAATGAAATTGTAGATTGCATTGTATGATGCCTAAGCTCGGTTGACATGGCAATGTTTATAATTAGCTTTAAAATTAAGTAAAGCGTGAAACTCGTTGACAGCAGGTGCGGGTTGGGCGCTTGTCGGGTCGAGAGTACGGCGGGTGTAATTCCGTGTATTTATACAAGTGTGGATAAACGCTCCCTATGTGTTCCCGACCCGACCCGCAACCGTTCTCTGCGTGTTTCACGCTTAAAAGTTCAAACTAAAAAAATGTGCTGAACACAAGATTTTAAAATCAACCATATCTCAATAAATGCAAGGTGCATTTTCTTTTCAGAACTTTTATTTTTCAATTTCCGTTTTATCCCTGCCAAAATATAATTAGCAATGGAAACATCAAAGCACACACCGAGTTTAAAACTGATACAACTCACAATGGCAAATAATTTAGAATAAATAATAGCCAAGATTCAGTCGTCTGATGTAACATTACTTATTTCAAACCGAGTATAAATTTGCCATAGCTTTTCCAATTTTTTACCAAGAAGTGAGGAAGTATGTGCTCCTGATACAAAATAAGCCACCTAAGTTGAACCTGGTGTGCGATATTTTGTAAATTACCAAATTATATTAGAAAATCATTCTGGGCGATAAGTTACCTTTGTATTAATATCAAAAGTGACATCCGGCAAGCAAACATCTCCGCTCTGCTGTCGCGCGAACTCGGCGAATGCTAGCAGCACATCAAGGGTTGCTACACACTGCACCACCGCCTCCCATTGGTTGTAATGCGTCGAGAACTTCTCGAAGATCCGCCGGCTCAGGTCTTTAAGAACTGTGGTCTTTTGTTCCTCGACTGCTATCATGCGGGCGAGAAATTCCTGACACACAACCAAATAACAAATAAGACTAAAAGCTGTGGTATGACGCAAAACATAGGGCTTATTTATGAATGCCATCAAGCATTCGTGGAGGTATGTATACACAACTACATGACTATACAGTGGATTAAAGGGTACAGAGGGTTACGTGGCAAATACGCAGCAGATGAAGTGACCAGAAAAGGGTCGAATACGGGCGCTGTAGGACCAGAATCCACTGCGTCCCTCCCCTAGCAATGGTCAAGAACAACCCTACACAAAGATACAAAAAACACATGGACAACCTTTCCAGTTTGTAGGCAGACTAGGAATGCACTCCCAACGCTCAAGGCCCGTCTATCTCGAAAATTTCTCAAACTCAAAAGGCAAGAGCTTCGCACTCTAACTGCCGCCCTAAAGGGTCAAGGTCTATATAGTAAACACCTTTTCAATCACATCCTACTACAATGCTCCGGCGTGGCTAGCTACAGGGCGAAGTACCTTGGAGTGCCGAGGTCGCTCCCCAAAGTCTTCAGCAAACCTAGGAGGATGCTGAGATTTCTGGAGGAGCTTCGGTGGCACGAGTACTCTGCTCCCACCAAACGCAAAATAGCCGACTTGGCGTCGAATTGCGGACACCAGCCCGTCGCACCATACCATACCAAGCTGTAGTAGCCTCTAGTATAGCAGTAGAGCAACTTTTGAAAGAGTTCGTTTCAGAGTCACTTTACCTATTTTTATCGCCAAGCAGTAATGTGATCATGAGTGCGTTCCTGTTTTGAAGGGTGTTGGTGAAATTACAGACATATGGGACTTTTCAATTTATGTCTCACGGTGACGGGCGCAGTGGCAATGCTTTTCAGATCTTTGAGATTTAAATCTCAGAGTGGCACTGCAACTGTCTGACGTATTCTGAACGATATATAGATTATATTAAAGGCATAAGACACACAACCACAATTCAAATGCGATTTCAATTGTTATTTTAGTACATTTCTAAAAACATTTATCATATCATTAATTTATAGGTTTCAAAAAGTAATAACACTGACCTGTAAATTCATTGCCTAAGATTAAAATTAATACTTTAAGAATAAATACACGCACTATACATTTTTTCATTAAATTATCGAAAACTTTTTATCGATATACCTCATCTCTAGCAAATGCAGTGTCATGAAGTAACCTTTGCACCGTGTCGTAAAAAAATTAATAAAATTTAAAAAATAAATGTTTCTGCGCTCATTTCTCACAAATAAACATTGATTTGGTGTTATTTTTGCTGTAATTTAATGCATTTACTTAAACAAAAGCTATACATTTAAAAGCGAGACTTGTAAAAATTATTTATGAAATACGTAAATTAGTCCACGTTGTTACAAGGTTATATTTTGTGGATTTTTATGAACTGTCACAGGGATCATCATCCTAGATTATTTTTAGTATAGGCTACCACCGCTGTTACTAATAGTCTCAAAATAATGGAATCATATTTAACCACATATGTTCTTTATGTTAAGTATAATTGCCCTTAACTATTCGATAACTTTCGAGATATTACCACCCTAAAGTTTTATTGTTACCTAAAAAAGCTAATTTTACTTAACCATAAAGCTGAAATGATAAAAAGATATTATAAAACTGATTAAAGGAGGTCAGAGATGGGCAGCGGATTAATCAATCAACCCGCCCAGGTTTTAGCCGGGTTTTTACCCGAAGCGCTGTTTCAATCCATTTCTGCCTAAAAATCGTGGGCAGAAACGGTGAATAACGACGGTATTAAAACAATAATAATTGTATATTAGTCATATATGAAATATAAATATGGAATATATTTTCTATTTCTCTTATTTTTTGTTCTGTTTTTTCCGTTAATAATTTTAATTGTTTATCTTCACCCATTATGCGTATAATAATAATAATATTGAATTATTAAACAATATAGAATAATGGTTTTTTAACTTTCATTAATGTTTTTAGGTCCTCGTTGCTTTTAAGCCCGCCAAAGATCTTAAAGACAAGGAGGTGGTAGAAAAACAGCGCTGTCTGCGACAACAACGGTTCCAGGCAGCAAAAGCTGAGACACCGCCTATCATGCCGCCCTCTGACATGTTTGGCGTATCGTTTATTGTTTGTTTATGTTTTGGCTTAACAAATTATTAATGTCAAAAAGTGCCATTGTGGCGATAAAGGATATATGTATTTGTATGATTACTATACAATGATATTATACTTGTAAACAATAGATGCGCAATTTGCGCCTCTGACGACACTGTTGCCTACAGGCAACAGTGAAATCAGTCATCATCTTGAATTCGAGTGAGTACAACGTCACCGAGACGTGACAAAAAGTATCAAAAACGGTGAAATATGTAATTAAAATTTGCAATTTTCAGGTCCGAAAATAATCATAAAACTACTGAGCAAACTTACCTATGGAAAATATTCCACAGGTAAGTTTGCTTTTGTTTGTTTAGATTGTCGTAAATAAAAATAAAAATGAAATAAATTTATTTTAAACATCAATGTTGCCAGTAAATAAATTTTCATTTGCCCATAATATTGGGAGTTAACCCTTTTGAGGTTACTTTTGACTTCGTAGTCAAAGTGATTGTAATTCAAGTTTATTCGTTGTAACGTTTTAACGTAAAGTGTAACTATTACTATTAAAAATTATACTTTGTTTGTTTCCCAGAATACCTAAAGATCGAACGCGCAGGGCAGAATAGATAAAAATTATACGACTTTTATGAAAAGATACTTTGAGTAACAAAACACAAGGCAAAATTAACTTAAGGTCGTATTTCCAGTGCTTGATATCATACTCAAGTGTGCTCAAATCCTGACTTGAGCATTGAGTAGAGTTCTGGAATACGACCCTTAGATTAGAAAGTCATCTCTTCATATTTACAACTTATTTGAAAGAACTACGAATTTCAAGCGTGGAGCCTTAAGTTCATATATTTTCATGTATATTTCACACACTCGTTCATTCCATTTCGGATTACTATCTATCTCCACTGTCTCTTTCCATCAGTGAGGCTACAAGAAATTAGGGAAAATTATTTCTAAATCGGTAACACTGGTCGCATCCCTTAATGCACTATGACTATTTCATTTTGACATTAAAAAAACGAGACAAATATATTTTTCTTCGAAATTTCAATCGGTTTCAAAGCTAGTCTTTAAATTTGCAAAGTGGTCCTACATTTTAGACAACTGTTTGTAGGACATTGCGTCTCTAGTATTATTTATGTTCACTGTTATTATACATAAAATGAATTAGGCTAATTTTAAATCCCTCATTTCTTCTTTAAGCGGAGCATGGAGTTACACCGCTTAGCCCTATTTGTGAAAATATAAAAAGAAATTATTAAGACAGTTGTACCTTAGTTTCAGGTGTAGAGAACCTTTTGAATCCTTTGCGAGCACCCTCCAAGTGGTACTCGTACCCGGCTTTGGCTGCGGCGTTTTGAGGCACTTCCAGTTGGTACCGCTTCTTGTCCGACCCCACGTACGTTACCTGCCGATCGCAATAAGTCAGACTTAATTACTTAGGAAATAATAAGCAAGTTTTATGCATCTAAGTGACACTTAGATTTGTACTATCTCCGACGATTATGAATTCAATTTTTTTTTTATTGATAATGAAAATAGAAGATACCGGTAGAACTAGGGGCTTGAAACACGATTGACTAAATTTTGTTCGGTAAAAAATATCACAGAGTTCAATAAAATTTTAATTTTCTTACTACGTTCATGTGGGGAAAGGTTGGTTTCATTCTATTATTGTCAGAGATACTTCAATTAATTTTTCTCTCCTGTGATCCGTGATAAATACGTCCGTAGTTTTAACTGACTCCAAGGCTGAATGGTTACTATGCTTGACAGTACTTGAATTGAAATTCAGTTCTCCATTAGGTTTTGAAAGTTTACTAACTGTGTTTCCTTAATAATTTCCTAGTGACTTTCGTACACATTCAAAATTTTTGAATGTTATAAATTATGTATATGCTTTGGGGGCATAATAATTTTAGAAAGGCTTTGTGAAACAATGTCTTAATAAAAGGATTATGATGCAGTTTCCTTCAAAAAGTATTCTACGGACAATAATAATAATTAGCATTTATTTTGGATCGGAATCTATATATAATTGGTAACAGGCTTATAAACTATGTTAGTAACAATACTCACTCTGCATCGGAAGAATTTTTCCTGCTGTGTGAGATAATCACGGAGCTCGTCTTCAATTTCCTGGATCTCTCTGAGCGTGTTGTCGTATTCCTGGTCGACACCCTGACCTGGCAGAAGTCGACCCTCTTTCACTGCTTGCTCTTTGTCGAACGCCTCCTGCACGAAAAATATTGTTGTGAAGAAACAAGAATCATGTTTATCTTCAAGAGACCGTAAACCATTTTTTTATTGAATACTAAAGTCTAATAAATGTATCACACTTTTTGTTTTTCCGAACTTCTAGCACATCCGGCATAGAAAGCGGTGTTTTTAAAAAAAATGTCCTTATATTCTGTGACCAAAACCGGCAAACAACTTAACACGCAAATTAAGCGTCAGGGTTTGATAACATTTTGTACGTGTGATATAAGTTGAAAAAGTCTTTCGAACAACGCGTCAGCGTCGTTAATGACCAGAGATCGGAATAAGAACACTACATTTACCTAAACTTGAGGAATAATAATACGCATAGAGTGGAAAATACTCCCTTTGAGACCCAGATGGTTTTGAATGGGAAAAGGGACGAAATTTAATATTTGGGATTATTGGGAACGTGAATTTTAGCGCTTTTTATGAAAACTACATCAATACAAATTTAAAAGAAATAAAAACTATAAAACGTATCAAAAAGCATGTGCTTGCGCACAGTCATAGAACGCTTCTGGCTTATCTAATCAAACTTTGTTTTGTTTAAAATATATGGAAACGTACCTTGAAGAAGTTTAAAGTGTCTCTATAATCTGGAAACTTGCCATCTGGAGCCAACTGCATCAGTCTTTTGAGTAACGCAGATTCGGTGTCAGCAAATAAAGCCACAAGTTTAAGTGCAACGGCGAACCCATCCAGTACTGACAGGAAATCCAACACTTTGCGTTTGGAGTAGATCTTTTCTTCGTAGAAAATCGCACGGGAGTCAGGATGCTCACGTGAGCGTTGCTGATTGCCTAATGTGTGTACCCTGTAATGTGTCAACATTAAAGATAACAACTAACTATAATTGATTAAATTTGAAAGTTAATTTAACTTCTTATCGTATTGATGGCATACACTATAATGCTTGCCATTGTGGTGAAAAATTT
Organism: Hyposmocoma kahamanoa; assembly: GCF_003589595.1. NCBI lineage: Eukaryota > Metazoa > Arthropoda > Insecta > Lepidoptera > Cosmopterigidae > Hyposmocoma > Hyposmocoma kahamanoa. Next base: position 4,616,292 of record NW_020656077.1, read on the forward strand.
TTACCACGGTATGACTCTTTCTTTCAAAATTTTCACCGCCCCCGAAACTTGCGAGTGAAATAAAAGGTCATGTCATGGTAAGGAGCCTATAATGCTACGGCCACACTAACGTTTGACACTTTAGGCACAGTTTAGGCGAATAGAAGTGATGGGTGGGTGCCTCGGTCGCGCGTCGCACTGCACTACACGAGAAAAACCCTCAGGTTATAGGACCGACCTACTTACTACGAGCACCAACCCGCCGAACTAAAAAAATAATGTTGTGAGGAAACGTTCAGGCGCAAACTGAAGAACGTTTTATTGGAAAAGTTCCTTTACTCAGTAACAGAGTACATTCAAAGTACAGTATAAACTTAAATTATTATAGGAAATGAAACTATTTTTCCGGATTTAAATCGCGTACATTTGTTTTTTAAACAAACCGACGTTTCGGGCCCTTTACAGGTCCCATGGTCACGGTTGACTGAGGTGGTACAGTCTTCAACCAGTTATGTCTAAAATTGATGCAAACCACCTTATTTTTTAAATTTAATGAAAGGTAACTTATACGTATTATGTGATACGATAGCAACCTATAATCAAGACACGACACGAAAGTTTACTTAGAAACGTTATAGAAGGGAAGATCCAAGGATGTGACGGTGTGGAAGACCGAGACGAAGTTATTTAGATCAAATTAGGGAAAAACTTCTTATATCAGCGACTCAAAAGTTAGAACTTATACATACAAAAATATGTGGTATTATAGGAACTAATAATCAAGATACAACACGATATTATTTTTTAGAAACTTTTAAAAGGGAGGCTGGGGAAGATTGACGAAGTTGTTTAAATCAAATAACGGAAAAACTTCATTTCGTGTCGTATTACGACTCAAAAGTTAGGGCGTTGAACAGAAGTGTAGTGTGTAAGTTTGTATAAAATGTGAAGTGTCTACGTACTTGGCGAGCAGCCTTTCTAAGTCTGGCAGCGTGGTTAGCAAGTTTTTCGCGTCCTGGCACAGCGCCTGGTCCTCGAAAAGCGCCTTGACGGCCAGTTGACGCTCCTTAATCACTGCCAAGTTGCAGCTTGGAGTGCACACCCATTGGTATAGCAATCTGAAGATAATCACGAGCATAGTACAATGGAACAAAGAAGTACTACTTTTTTAAATGGTTGGTAATTCGTAATTAGCTATTTTCTTCAAAATTTATAAACCAATTCGAAATCTTTACAATTTTGGCCCGAAAAATCTATTTTTTATGATACAAAGTGACGGGACGAACATGTTATGCGCCTGGTGGTAAGTGACACGCCTGTCCATGACAGTTGCAGTGCCACTTAAAACTTTAAATTATAAAGATCTGAGAGGCACTGTCACTGCCCACGTTACCCTGAGGCATGAATGGACAAGTCCCATGTGACAAAGTTACTGTTGCTGGGCCGAGGATTTTTCCTAAACTAGAAAAAACTAAAAAAAGATCGTGTACCTTTTACCCATATTCGTGGAGCAGAAATTGAGCTTATCATACAAGCAACCTTCGTCTTGAACGATTCTTAGATTCCTCAAAGTAATCGCATCTAGCACCATAGTACTGCCCCCTTCCCACTTGTTAACAGTTTTGCCCTGTTCTGAGATGGCTTGCGTGCCATCGGGCGGACTGTGTGATGTGAATTGAGACATACTAAGCACTTGTATGTCAAGAAGGCAATCTGTGAGGTAAGAAACGCAACCGCCTAAGGCTTTGACTGCTAGACTACAATTTGCGGCCGGTGTCAGTCCTAGAGCGTCACCTGTGAACACATCGGTAGTATATGTACATGTCATCATCAAAATTATCATGAATCAATTTATAAGTACCACTGCTGGACACGGGTCTCCTTTCAGTCCCAGTTGGGGAATTCACACGTTTTCCCAGGTTGTGAACCTTCTTAGGGTCGTATTCTAGAACTCTACTCAATGCTCAAGTCAGGATTGCACTGGAAACACAAGCATTGGAAATACGACCCTAATGGCAGGGATTTGAGTATGATTTCGAGTGCTTTAAACCATACTCAAATCCTGACTTGAGAATTGAGTAGAGTTCTAGAATACGACCCTAAGATGTGCAGGTTTCATTACGAAATTTTCACCGAAAAGCATGAGCTAAATTCCGAAAAACTCAAGAGCTGAGAGCCCGTATTCGAACCCACCGCCCTCTGCTTGAGAGGCGGTAGGCCCAACCATTAGGCTACCACGGCCACTATAATCTATACATCCAATTGGACGTAGTTAAACACAAAGGACCCAATGCACACCCAGTCACATTCGAGATATGGCAGTTTGAAGTTTAAAAATGTTTCTCACTCTTGTTTTATTTCAAAACTTATAACGTCATATAACTCCAGAGATATTTATTTATGTTTATATGTTGGATTTTTTTTTTTGCTTTTTTAGGTTAAACTTTAGGAACCGTTTGGTACACGTAACATATTTTTTGATAATTTTGTGGATTTGATCCTTTTTGCTTAACTACATCCAATTGAAGTATACTTTTATTACTATAGAAAGCAGTGAGAGCACGAGACAACTTAGTGGAAAATATTTACGATGTAAGTGACAGCCTCGACTTAATTACAAAACAAAATGCGGCAAAATAAAGTGAGGAGGATTGTCAATCGCCATTTTTGCAACGGTCTGACGATATGGTCAGATTTGCAAATCGCGCTGGATGCATGTGGCACGCAGAACCGTGAAAATTGACGCAATAGAGAATGGGTTTATACTCAGCAGTGAGGTGACGTGGGCCGAATTTGTACTATATTTGAATTTACAACAATAGGCTCCAATTTAGGGAGTCACCGCACTTATAGATACGGAATCGCGTAGAGCCGGTCAGAAAATGGACATGTATCATAAGAGTGGAAAAGACGTTGAGAGTTTCACGTCGGCGGCTCTTATTATATGGACATAAAGCTTTTTCTGACCGGCTTAATGGGAATCTGCGTCTACAAGTGGACTCCCTTAAAGTGCCATTTATAGCCATAAAACGTAACTATAGTCATCAGAATGTAAGAGGCCCAATTTGACAGCTAAGCAAAACGATAGTATGTAACTTTGAATGCGATCAACGAAACAGTAAACAAACAATTATTAACTTATTGTGTATTAAAAAAATACATTAATTTTAGTGAAGCATTAGACATATAATGTGATATAACATATTTCAAGTATTATTTTCATACGAATTCCGAAATAAAATGCAATTTTGAGTTAGTCCGAAACGTTTTAAAAACAGTTACGTCGTCCTCAATCTAATTTTTTTTAAGTAATAGTGTTGTAACCAATTAATTGACGAATTTCACCGAGACAATGCAATATAACTTAAAAAACAATTTACTTTTTGATTTTGACAGAGATGTTAACATTGATAGTATGATTGAATATCAAATTCTTTTTGTTTGCTTCAGAATTTTGCTGTTTAACTACAGATTGTCCTTGTGATTATTTAAAATACTTACCTATTATTTATATGAACTCTATATTGCTTACATAAATATTGATTGTTTATCTAGAACTGAAAACCAATGACCCGAAAAAAAACTAATCTAAACGATCACAAACTCATAAAATTTTGAATCGATTTCTTATGAGAATCGTTTAATATAGTTACCAATATGTTTAGTTCACAACCCTATTTTCGTTGCGATGACAAGTGTCAAAAGGTGCCTCTTATTTTGTGACAACTATAGCTTAGTTTGCGAAGCAGTGTCTGTTGATTATTAGCACTGTATATAATGTATTGGTTCTCTTGCGTTATTTCAATAAACTGAAAACACATGAATAAATTCGCACCCCTCATGGAAGAATGGCATAAGTGGAGAAGATGTTGGTTATATTTTTCTGATCTAATAAAGCAATTTTAACATAATTCCATTTATTCCATTTTTCTATGAGGGGTGATGATGTAGAAACAACTAGAAACCTTTACAAAAATTCTCAATCTCCCACCTTCATGTAGAAACTCCTTGAGTCCTTCCGGCCAGTCGCCGTCCTCGTTGGTCTTATAATACTTCTCGGCAAGAGTTTTGAGAGTCTTCTCGGGAGTCCACATGGCTTGACCTTCGCGCCGTGCGCTATGCCAGTGGCTTGACAGCAGCCTACAAGTACGGAGGCTGGTCGATTTGCGGTCGTAGATTATCTGCAATACAATGCTAGTGTTCCTGTAACCATCCAGACTATAGATGCTGTACGTGCACCCAGGGGCGCTCACCCAAGGCACAAAGGCCTTTCGAGAACCGCATAAAGCGTGTGTCTAAGGGTTGATCTGGGGTCAGGACCTGTCTGTTATGGTCCCTGTGCAGACTTGCTTGCACAGGTAATAGTGCCCTTCCTGTGTAACCAAAGGGTTAGGATCTCCCTTGGCAGCACGGGATCATATTGCGCCCATAGGAATTAGAAGTGTGTTTCAAACAAGACCTCAGACAAATACTTTAGAATGATCTCAAACTAGGAAATTGTTTATACAGGACATTCTGACTCTCAGACTAACATTAACATTCTTACACTACAGTACCGGCACGCTATGATGGCCGTTTTGACAGATTGCAATAGTGAGGTCAAATTTCAATTCATTATCCAAAAAAATATAATAGAAGTTTTTAGATTTATAACTAGTATTGCAAGGGGTAGCTAGTATTTCAAGAGGTAAATAGGAAAGAGGAAAATAAAAATGTTTACTTAATATATCGTCAATTCGAAACTCCTTTGTTTTGCGTTGAGTTTTGACGCGAGTTTGCCGAAGATAAAGTTGTGCTGGCCAGAGACCCCATAAGTGACGATCGTATTAGAATTCATTTTTTTAAATTTCGAATTTCCTACAACAAATTAATGTCGAGTTGTGTCGTAAAATTATACATCCATAAATTTTACTGCACGTCACTATTGAAAAAAATTTACAGCAATTAACTCCTTCAACGTAGTTATGATTTCATACGAAACTTACTTAATCATAGCGAGCCGGTAATTTAGCGTCTATACATATATATATAGAGTACATTTGTAAAAATGTAATTCGACGCTGGAAAAGTAAAACGTCTAACGTGCATATCGAGTCGACTTAGAGTGAATACCTCGTATGTGATTTCTATGTAATTTTTCAGGACGAAGATAAAAATGTGATGTAAAATGTGGTACACGCAATAATGTTTGTAGTTAGCATTTTAATTAGATAAATTATACCTCTTTCAAATACTACTCGTACATTACTTTAATAGGTACATTTGATCAAGAAGTTTGTAAGTTTTTCTTCGTCAAAAATCAGTAAAACCGAACTAAGTATGTGAAAACGAGTATCAGAAGTTTTCTCCCTAACGCTAACTAGAAACTTTCAGTTTTTCCATATAACAAATTAAATTAGAGTTATGATTTTGAAATATAAACTAAAGTATTTCATTAACATAGTGATTCGATATTTGAATTGAATACAACATGCTAAATAAAATAAATATATAAACTTTAGGTTATTCAATAAGTGACAGTAAGTATAAATTTTAATCTAACATTTTTTTTAAGTGCAACAAAATCTGTCGTGTAGTTAACACGAATGACACTTCCTAATTGAGTTCCTAGCTAAGACCACAGAACTAGAGAAAATGTCGAAATCGAATCTGATACCGTTGTAAGAACAGCAGGAGGCTGCCAGGACGGAGGACGAAGAAACGTAAACGTTGAAGGATGTCGCGGCTATAGTACCATGAATAAGTTTGAATAAAAACATCTTAAAATGTTCAACCGAAAGCAGCATACCAATGAGGAGATTTGGTAGTGGTCTCAGATTCGACGGCTTGGCGGTGGCAACCGCTGGTTGTGCAATGCGAATGGAAAATAGGAGGGTACTGTACGTGCACCCGGGGGGCTCACTCGAGGCACTAGCCTCTCGAAGAACCGGATGAAGTCAAGTGCCAGGGGTCTGTAACAACACTTTACACTGGCTGATCTGGGGTCGGAGCCTGAACTCATAAGGTTCCTGTGCGCGCACAGGTTACAGTGCCCTTCTCGTATACCGTAAGGGTCGGTAGGGAAGGTCACAATAATCAAAACTCATGTAGGAAGATATGGGGCCGTTCAACCGAAGATCGAGTCACGAATCTTTCAGCATACGCGCATACTCACCAAAACCGGTGGGTAATGCGCCAGAGTTGTGAGGAGACGCGAGGAGTGTTTGTCGTCGCGGAACTGGCCCAGATGGAAGAGCCCAATTGACGCGTCGACGAAGCAGATGCCGTACGTGCTGCAACCTTGGTTTTCCTGTACATAACACTGACGTTGTAAATAGGAAGATTAAATTAGATAGCCATACTTGTGATTATTAATTCCTTGTGATTATTAATTCCTTATTAAAAATCATGGGTATGGCTATGCCAATGTACAACGTGGCGCAAAAGTAATGTAATGTGAACTGTCCCTCTACCATGAGTTTACTGTGACAGTTTTCGTTAGCGAAAACGTAAAATATTTGTATACAAAATGTTACTTCTTCTTGTGACCGCTAGGGGCGCTGTATAATTTTTTTATTTATTTATTTATATTCAGGTTACTGAGACCCATAGATACATACCTTACAGACTAACATACATAACAATATAAAATAACACTAATTACTAATTTAACACGTATTTAGGTTGTCGGCGACGTGTGGCGCCATCTGGTGTCAGGCAACCGGCCACGGAATCGCCGGTATAGGACACCCTTCGGCCAGAACTCCTCCTTCATGAAGGTCGACAGATGTTCGGTCGGCACTCTCACCACAAACGAATTAAAGTTCACGTAGTGGCGGGACTCCAACCGCTCGACCCTCAGGGTGTATTTGGATTTCAACCTGATGTACTCCACTATCTCCTCAGACTTCGTGGAGTAATGCAGGCGTGACAGGTACAGCAGCGTTGTCGGGATTGCCGGACGCAGCAAAAAGTTGGACCCTGTCGGTGCAGTGCCGCACAGGTTACGGCTGGTGGGCTTCCTCTTCTTCTTCTCCACCTTTGTGAAGCCGTCATCGTCGCACCGGTCCGTCTGCCTCTGTGGTTTTGCAACTTCAGAGACAGGTACACGAGGTTTTTTCATCCCCTTCGTTGATAGCTGCCTGGCTTGTGGTTGTGGAGCAACGGGTCGGTTAACAGCTGCGACAGCGGCGTAATCACGTGGAGGGGTCAACGTGTTTACGCGTGACGTCTCCGCCGGAGCGGACAATCGAGGGGCGGGGCGCGGGGAAACGCGCTCAGCGACAGCGGTCGGTGACGCATCCGTATGGGCCGACTCAAAACTGCCGATAGATGCATTATGTGCCCCGCGACGAGTATTCACGTTACAGGCCTCGGGTGACCTACTTACCGAAGTTGCACTACTCAGTAATACAACTTGGGCACGTAACTCACAGATGGTGTTATCCGAAGCCTCCAATTTACATTGAACTTCGGCCAGACTTGCTTTCAGGGATGTGATGTCCTTAAGCAGCCTAGTGACATCGACATGGTCGAACGTGACAGGGGGCAGCTTGTGCAGCTCCTTTGCCACGAAAGCAGGCACGTCGTCTGGGTCGGTTTCCTTTGACATCGTTATAATGTCCTGGATACTCTTCGTTCCTCCATCCCTCCGGCGAGATGGCATCTGCTCGGCCTTGCCAAGCACACGGAAAAGCAGCGCCTTGCCACTGCAAATCTCATCTTCTTTAAAGTTTGATTTGCAGATCTGCATGATGCTGACCTCGTCCATAGTGTCGATGGCGTGTTGTATGAACGCCAATAGTTCATTGGCTATGAGTTGTTGGGAACCCATAGTCAATTACGCGCAGCGGTCATTACCGCGCGGATCGCGAATTAATATAATTCTTACTGTGTGAGCACGTCCGAATCTGAGCGTGCATCGCACCGGACTGTATCATAACATAATGTACAATACAAAATCGTAAAGTAAAATACGCGGTCACTAACGACAACTGTCACAGTAAACTCGTGTTAGAGGCCCAGGCTACCATTTTGTTAGTAATGAGATGAAATGAATGAAATGAGAGAGAAAAAAAGTTAGGTCCGTTTTCAAGAAAAGTTTATTTGAAAATGTAAAAATTGATGACATTCATTTGATGATTGTTGAAAAAATTATATCGGTCAAATTACCACCTCCTGAGTTAATCCACATTATTTTGTGCTCGTTTTACGGCATTTTGAATTGTTGCACGCAAAACACCTGACGCCAAATTGGCGATTTATTTGATAATGTTAAGTTTCAAGACTTTTTCAAGACCGATCTGGACGGCCAGATTAAATCTTCAAAACGAAGATCACTCGGCCCAGAAATTGGTGTCTCATAATCTCCATCGTTGTATGGAGGTTTTGTTTTAGAATATCAAGTGACGGGACGAAAATTTCGTGCGCCTGATGGTAAGCAACACACCTGGCCATAACAGTTGCAGTGCCACTAAGAGCTTTAAATCGCAAAGATCTTAGGGGCACTGCCACTGCGCCCGTCACCCTGAGACATAAGTTGATAAGTCCCCTGTGCCTGTAATTTCACCAGCACCCTTACCATTCAAAACCGGAACACAGTAATAGTGACATTACTGCTTGGCGGTAGAAATAGATTAGGCGGCAGTATTTCTCTGGACGAACTCTTTCACAAGGAGCTCTACTGCTACTGGGTTGATCGAGTATTACTTATTTGCCGGAAATTGTTTCAGACGAATGTCGGACTGAGAGATATACAACAACAATATTAAGGGAAATCAGCGTAAGTGCCATTTTTCAATGAAAAAAAAAAACTAGGTGCAAAAACAATGTCTCGAAAGTTATTAAAATAGAAATGCGTTAGTTTTTTTTTATAATATCAAGTGACGGAAGGACGTAGTTACGACAAGGAGGACAGTAAAAAATGTCACCTCCTCAGCAATGGCTATCATGTAGGCGGCGTCAGGCTCCCCGGGTCCAGTGTCCTGCAGACCGCACACCTGCGTGCCGCGTACTGTTACTTGGCAGATCTCGCGGCGCACCACTTTACTGAACTTCGACGTTTGATTCACTATAATATGATAAGTATTCTTATTTTAAAGTACACTTAATGGTGTTTTCTACCGGCGAGGCAAGGCGAGACGAGCATTGCAATTTGTATGAAAATAATTTCAATTATCTCCTAGCCCATCTTCGGTGGAATGGAATACTTGTTGATGTAATATTGGAACCGTATTACGGCCCACATATAGTATTATACTCTAACGGAAACACGATCGTCTAAAGGTACGTACGAATTGAAATATAAAAGAAAATGGTTTTTTCTGATTCTTCTGTTAACATATTTAATAATAATAATTTACGGGACATGTTACTTTAGCCGCGTATTTATCGCTAGGTGAACTGAACATCGCTGAATCTTTACTAATAACAATCAAAGTGCGAGCTCGCGTGAGATCGCGATGGCTCGCGCGAGCTATTAATGGCAGTTTTTGGTGGAAATAGGCCGGCGAAATTTCAATTCTCATCTCTCTTCGTCTCGTCTCCCCTCGCCGGTGGAAAACCACCTTTACAGTACAACTTTTCCCTCTCTGTATGTCTCTCGGTAAGCTTCGAATTTCCCAATGCACTCTAATACTTTCCATTATAGCTTTTACATTTGTCATTTATATAATAATTATTTGTATATAATTATTTAAATAATTTTAATTCAGGAATTGTTGTTTTGGATAGAATTCCATGTGATCTGTAAAACTGTTTCCCTTCTTATAATAACATTTACTCCTTAACAACAAACCAAGTAAGTTAAAACTTAAAACTAAAATAGTACAGGAATAAGTTTCCAAGAAGATAACAGTATATGTCGAAAGTCAATATAACATTTAGAAGGGAAAGTTAAGTTCAAAAACCTTGCGTTAATTTCTGAAGTTCAAGAATGGCTCCCAATTTTACAATTTCTAAGCGAAACCACTCACATTTCTTACACCTGTCTTTCATCATTTCCGGAGTCTCCGTCTGCTCGACACGGGCTACTTTGTATCCCTTCGACACGAGTGTAGTCGCCATACGCGCATAAGCACTCTCCGGAAAGCCAGAATGAGCGAATTCGCCCTGCAATTACCAATGACTGTGAGGACAGTTGAAAATATACTTACAAATCTTGTTTTATAACTCCACCTGAAGGGGAGTGTAGACTATTAAGACTATTGACGGTTGTAGCTAGCGATCGAGTAACATATTTGTCAAACACTCCACCTCTAATGGTGACAAACTAGGAGTTGAATCACTTTTGAGGTCGGTTTTATTAGTACTCTGTACTGAGGTTATTATGCGTTGAATTTTGTATAGTTTTTATCGTAAGTGGCATAGAGGTGAATTTAAATCTTATCTAGGAAAGTTAATTCAAACATTCTCGTATACTCACTTTCATGTAAGAGAAACCAAGCTCGTTGACTCCAACGCTGGCGTCCATGTGGTACAGTTCATAAAACTTGCCCACTTTGAAGAACAGCACGCAGTCATAGTGGGTCCCTTTCATCTCCCACCACTGCCGATGGGCCTGGGAACAATTTAGCAAAAAAAAAATAAAGTAGTTTAAGACCAGAAAGAGATTTTCATTCCAATTTTCCGAGATTCAGTTGAGAGGCGTGCTTATCCTCAAGAAGACACATGCAGATGTTCCTCATATGCAAACCTATTAGTCTACCAAAAATACAAATTTCCCCTTTGTTTAAAACATCCAATAAATCACAAAACTATAACAATTTATCATTACACTAAAAAGAATCCAAATATAAATACGGCCAAAAGTAATAAAAAAATAGGTCTACAATTTGGAAAACATATGTACTTAGTGGTAGTAACCTAGTGCGAAAATGGTTGCTTTTAAAGTTTGAGAGTGTTTGACGGTTTGAAATCCTATGGGATGTATTTATGGCTTCAAGTTCTTAGTTATGTACTATCTATAATAATTAAGCCTTTAATAATATTGTCCGTTGGCTGATTGCAGGATAAATATATAAAAAAATTGTCCTTAGTTACATTTCTTACACAGATAAAATAGTAAGTACCGCACTTAAACTGTTTTCAGACCTTATGGTTTTAAATAATAGTTAGCAATAATAAATGGTTATGCGACCTACATAACAGTGACAGTATTTCATATATTTGCAGTCTCTAAGCAGTTACAATTCTATGTAAAAGTTGTGTAAATTCAAATTATTTAAATTGATGGTCGACTGTTGACACAGTTTTAAAAAAGTGGGAGATCAGCTGGTGAAATTACAGTCCCATGGGACTTGTCAGCTTATGTCTCAGGATGACGAGTGCAGTGGCAGAGCGCCTCTCAGACCTAAGCAATTTAAAGCTGTGAGTGTTATTGTTGCTGCTGTGGACAGACGTGTCGCTTACCACTAAGCGCACGATTTGTTCAACACTTGTACGTACTTGGTATCGTAAAATAAAGTTTTTCATAATACCCATTGTCGGGACGAACAAGTTTTGCGCCTGGTGGTAAACTACACATGTTGTTTTATAGTCATCATCTTATTTAAGAACCAGGCTCTTGTGGATGTAGCCTCCCCATACGCAGCTCCTTGGTCTCTTCATAGCTGCTCACTTTGACATTCTTCTTTATTTGTCCACTGTATGCTATTCTTGGTCAAAAATTATAGTACAAAGATAAAAATACGGTTTGGTAGTAAGGCAGATTACGAGAATTTAATTTTAAAACCGTAAGGTCTGGAAAACAGTTCAGCTACATAATAACTGTAGCTACAAAAACATAAATTAAAGTCATAATGTGGGCATAATTAATTACTATGTAAAAGTAGATAAATAAATTTATTTTTTATTTATTGATTTATCATTTTTACATACATAATCGCTTCTGTAAGCTTTTTTACTCTTTTGTAGTGCCTTATTACTGTAAGTTAGCTAATTTATTGTAGTTGTTACAAAAGCGCATTGCTGCATACAAGTTTAACGATTATTATCACTACATTTTACAACATTTATTATTTTTATATTACACGTTCACATATTAAATTTCACATTGTAATCGAACGTCTTAAAGATAATAGTTATATCGAAGGAGAGCGTAGGGCGCTGGTCGTACGGGGCACTATGCTGATCCGCAGGTTTGCTCGCTATACTAAACAAATAAAGATTTTGTTTTTCGAGACATATTGTGTGTGCCCACATACAGTATAATAACATCATCAGGACTTCGTTGGGGTTGCCACGCTTCTGCAGCGTGTTGGGTGATGTTTGCCGAAGCCAGTATTGATGATTTCTTCGCGATTATGCGTAAAAAGGCGAACTCCCTGAGATGCAGATTGTGCTGCAGCACTAACAACGTCCTGTAGATGATTGCGGATAGGTATGAAGGTCCCATCCACAAATATTGGATGGAACTACTCAAAGGGGTTTATATCCATGTCCGGAAGTAAAAAGTTTCGGAATGATTATATTGTGCTTTCCTTTTTGATTTTGATACATAAATAATCACTTACTTACTAACCTAATTTTAAGACAAATTGTTTGTAATTTACTACTAATATTGCTATGGACGATTTATGAAATAAATAATATTTTATTTATTTTATTTTATTACAATTATTATAATACTATAATTATTATTTTTAGAGTGGCTTCATTCTGAGATTGTGCAGATCTTTGTCACCGAATCAACGAATGTATTATAATCACCGCTAAATTCAATTAAGAGCCAAGAAGTTTAATAACAAAATAAATGTTTTGTAACATACTGGTGTTTGTGCATTGAGAAACTCCTGTGGTACGTAGAGTGTGGTGGGGTCATAGTCTTCATGGTCCGGCCGTCTGCCTTGAGCATCCCGTATTTTGTGGGGTTTCAGCCACTCCAGTTTGCAATGTACCCAGTTGCCGTCATCAGCTACTGAGGTTTCTTGAGATTCTGTTGGAGATGTCTTGACTGGTGTTCTGTAAGGTCCATCAAATAAAGACATTTCGCTCACACAACTAACTCGACATTATAGCACTTGTTTTGGGTAAAGTGAGAAAGAAATGAAATGGTCATTCTGTACATGAAAGGTGGATTAGGGTAGTGATAGTTTTAATAATTCAATGGATCTTTTTTCATTTCATGGTAACACCCAAGCCACAAATATAAAATTGGAGATGATAGAAACTGAATTTGCCAATAGCATGGCAGGGTATGACGTAAAAAAAAAGGTATGACGGTAATGGGCACGGTTACGACAACTCGAGGATGCCTCTTTGAACTTGTCAATGTAACCAAATAAATTAATACTTACTCTTTTGCGGGTATTTTGCTTTGTTTAGGAGATTGGCTTGCAGTATATTTAAAGCTTTCCTGCAACTTCTTCTCAACTGTCAATATCTCTTTTGGCAATTCTTTTTTGTTGTCTACTGGAAATAGTACGAGTCATATTTAAATTAAATTTATTAGAAAAAAATAATTTAAATTATTTCAATGTATTCATAACTATATTAATGTAAAAAAAGGACAACCACACCAATTTGCACGACAAGGCGCGACTTACATGAGATAACATAAAGTGCTATTTGCATAGAGATCTCGTGCTAAATATCACCTCCATGCAAGTTGCGATCTGCACATCCCATACTATTAACACCAGAGTAAGAAAGTGACCAGAACCAGAAATCAAATGCTTATTGTCCAGCATCAACAGTGCAGACAGGGTTATTTAGGTAGTGCTTTGAAGTGATTTATATTACTCTGGTATGTCAGGGATTGGATGTCAGGACGACGTACCTCCACGTGAGCGAGTGGCTTCCATTCCTATGTAAATCCAATTGCACAGGAAGGGAAGACATGAGCCGGTACATCATGGGCAACTCCTAGTAAATGCTCGGACTTTGATCGGGCATTTGCTAGGCGTTGGCAAAAGTGTCGTCACCCAATCTAAGGGTGTCTAGGGTACCGTGCCTACGGATACGTGGCTGGGGGGGAGCTCAGTTGCTAACGGTGCACCCCCGATATCAGGGCACCTCGGGGGAACTTTATGCCCTTCAGCCGGCAAGCGGGGCTCTGCTAGCTGTGACCTTTTAATTCCCTAACTTCTCGTGAGACTTCTCATTCGGCTGAGAAGGTCTCGCTGGAAGAGACTGCAGGGCCTGATGAGAACAGGTATGAGCTACGTAGAAACTCTGCCTCTATCTGAAAAGTCCTAGAGTGATCTTCCGGTCGCCAAACCACCTCCAAAACCAAAAACGCAGAAGTGTGAACGGTCAGAGGAGGCGTCGCTACAGGAGCATGTCAGGAAAGCTCCCAGGACCATGGCGTCAGCTGAAAGCAGGAACAGACCTACTTTTAGCGAAATGGCGGGCTCCCTGCGTGTGGGTTTCCGGAATTCGGAACCCATGTCAGAGGAACAAATGGAGCTAGTGGAGCTGTTCCTGGTCCGCACCGAGGGACCGAAGTTCCTGGGCCTCTTTGACAAGCCAACCTGGATTCTTGTGACCTGAAAGGACCAAGCAAGTGCAGACTGAATGGTGGGAAAGATCGGTAATTTAAAGCCATGGCCGGAAGCCCAGCTGTCCCTGATTGAGGAGAGCGAGCTTCCAAAGCCCGTCTCCGCCACCACCTACATTCCTAAAAAAGGATGTGAGTCGGTGCAGATGGCCATCGCTTGCTGGGGGCCCAAAATAGAGCAAATGGCACAGAAGTATGGAAGATTCTTCACGCAAGGGAAGATGCGAACGGATTGGTAGTCGCGTTCGCTCTTGATGACCCATCTGTGGAGAATCTCCGTATCTCAATTTGCCGGGCACACCTTGGTTTTAAACAGGTCACGTTTAGGATCAAGGGGTATCCGGAAAGTACTTTCAGTGGCGACATTGCGCGGGGTGTCTCGGTCTCGAAACCAGTGTCGGTTACAAGTCCGCTCGAGGAATCATGGCCGGGAATCTCAGCGCAGGTGTCTGCGCCTGGCCGAACTTCCACGCACCAGGGGAAACGTGATGGGGCTGCCCCGTCTGCGACTCTAGGTGCATCGCCTCACAAGAATCGCAGACGAGAGGCTGGGCACACTCGGACAGCACCCGCTGTCCCGGGTCTAATCCAAACAGCGCAGCCATTAACAAGTACCAGTACTGGGGCGGCTCGAACAAAAACTGCCATAGTAATGGCACTAAATGACGGTCTGGGGGTACACGACCGTGGTTTTCGGCACCGAACCCACGTGGCCGCAGTTTGGCACGTGGACGAGTGCAAGGGCGTGAAGCTGCCAACCCGCGAGGCTCACGAGGACGGCCTCGTCCTCCTCGTAGCAGTCGGGGGCAGCAACGCGGCCGGGGCTTCAATTCCCGCTAGATGGCGCCCACGGGGGATAGGGTGAGGGTTCTCCAAGCAAACCTCCACCATGCCGTGGCTGCAACGGTTGTGGTGGAGTGTTGCTTCGCAAAAGGCAACGTGGATGTCGCCCTCATTCAGGAACTGGGTTAACCACACAAACACAATGGGACTCAATGCCACTGGTAAGTTGATTTACAACATCTGTGAGAGAGAGGCCATTACCAGCATGTACAGGCTTACTACTAGGTTACGGAGTAGATGGGTCTCCCAGACATTGAGATCAGCCCAAGACTCAATTCTTGAAGACTCTTGTTCTGGGAATGACTTCTGATGTCATGCTTCCCAAACAAAACTTAAAAAAACTCTACCACGTAGAATTTCCAACTAGGGACGACTGGGAAACTAACAGTCTGACCTGGAAGGACGGTAGCCTTCTATGGTATACCGATGGGTCTAAGATAACCCAACGTAGGCTGTGGTATATATGGCGAGAGACCCAGGCTCAGCTACAAACTGAACATGAGACGACACTCCTCTATCTCTCAGGCCGAAGTGTACGCCATAATTAATTGTGCGAATTTGAACCTGAAGAGAGGCGACGTTGACAAGTATATTTACATAAACTCAGACAGTCAAGCGGCTCTACATGCACTACTAGCCTCAGTCACGCAAACATCGAGGATTGTAGAGAACTGTGTAAATATACTGAATACTCTCGGGGAAAGTAATACAGTGGTCCTGCGCTGGGTTCCAGGCCACTCTAACATCGAGGGTAATGAGTCAGCGGATGAACTGGCAAAGGCTGGTGCTAGGGAAACCTTTATTGGACCCGAACCCTTCATAGGGATAGTATACAGTCTGGCAAAGCGCACTCTGCTAAACGAGAGCACACATCTCTCCCGAGAAGTGTGGCTACAGAGCAAGGGCTTGAGCATTCAAAAGTCCTGATATCTGCCGTCAGTGCCAAACACTGTAGAGAAGCTCTGTCATTGGACAGAAATGGCATAAGATTGCTCACTAGAGCCTTAACAGGGCATTGTGGCTTAAACAAGCACATGTCAAATATTGGGCAGAGATAGCATAGAAACTCCTGTTCATCTACTCACTCAATGCTACCCTCTGATGGGTGTACGAAGTTCCATACTGGGAAGGCACATGCCAGAACCAGAGAACATTAAATCTGTCGGAACCAAGAAAGTCCTTCAGTTCTTCAATGCTGTCGGCCTTGGCTCTGCACTGTAATTAGTGGTGATCACAATAGATCAGTCAATGGTCGCAGTGATGAGGGGATGCATAGGCCCTGAATGAAGCCTAATGAATAGTATACTATATAAACTAATCTAAAGATTTAAATTATTTACATAGCTTTTTCTCTGTTCTACAGGACAATAGGTTGTACTTTATGTGAATAGTAAAGGTTTTCTTACGTCTATAACTTGTGATGCAAAATTTTAAAATATGTGACATACATTTGAAATTATCATGCTCACCTTTGTTCTCGGTATCGGAGTCATCTGAAACTGGGCAGAATCTAAAGCGTTTACTTTTTTTTCCAGAAACAGTAATTTCATCCTCGCTGTCACTTCGAGTCTCCAATGAGGGACTTGGTTCTTTGTTTTGTTTCTTAGCTGTATTATATAATAAATAAACATAATTGAACAGGTTTTAGGTTTTGAGTAGCTTAATTGGTTATAGTCATGATAGAGTCCACTAATGTTTTAAATAACTATAGTTTAATATAATACATAATATTCAGCCACTAAAAAAAGACATGCACTATTGCCAAATTTTAAAAAATTTTAGAAGTGGGCAAAGTAAAGTCAAGGAATGTTATAATAATAATAATACTTTATCAAGGGACTTATTGTAACGCGCGTATTCTTTATCACCAATGTGGTCGGAAAAAGGTGTTCCACATATAAAGATACATGTATAATAATATAACATATAGTAATAGTAAAGTACATTCGTGATAAATAAATTTAAACAGTTTAACCATCAACATGTCCTTATTTATTTATTTATTGTCACACATACATAGTCAGGTGTTACAAACGACCAGAGTGTAGTATACGACCCTGAATAGGGCACTGCAAGAGAATATATTGAATGCAACATAAGAAAATATACTGAAACAAAATAAAAAGCAAAAATTTTAGAATAGGAATTCAGAGGTGTAAACAAAAAATTTAAAAATTCAAATTTATGACAAAATCAATTCTAAAACTAAAGCAAAAAACGTCATGGGGAAGGTCGAGAGAATATATTAATTAATATTATGAATTTGACAGAAATTACATGTATATAAACTCATTATCAATTAATTATTAAGTATTTGTATTTTGATTAATTGTGTTCATTTGGAGTCATTGTTGAAGTATTTTTACATAATTTAATTATTTATTTATGTACTCTTAAATTTTACTCATTAAATATTTTCTTAAATTTTTAAAGAATAAATTATCATTTGCTTCGTTTTTTATGTCAGGCGGTATTTTATTGTATTTTTAATATTATTGGTTTAATTTTTGCTACTTTGAATTTTTACGGAAAACACTCTTTTTCAAAACACTGATTTATCACAATAATGACATTATTGGTGCGGATAATTCACTGGCACAGTTCTTAATTAGTGCAGCGGGTATTTCATCCGTTCCATAACTGTATTTATTTGGCATAGTTTTTATTATCGCGAATACTTCACGTTTAGTAGCTGGCTGAAGGTAATAGAGTTTAGGACCGGTTTGATAGACGGTGTGGGCGCCTGCGCCGGTCTCACGCAGCGCGGTGGTCGTCACTCGGTGTCTGATGTTGCGCTGGCTCTCCCACAGATGCAAAGTAGTCATTGAATAGATGCGATATTATGTCGTTAATTTTAATATTAGAATTTTGTTTATTTGTCACGATTTTTATTATTTTCCACATACTTTTTGTAAGGTTTTTAGATTTTTTTTTTTACAAAATTTTACAGATTTTTTAAGAAAGTTTTCGTATTGTTTATTGCATGTGTGCATTTTTAATATAGGTATTATTATTATTATTCATTTGAATCACAATTTTTTTAAGTTGTCTTTTATGAATACATGATTTCATTAAACCAATATTCAACCATTTAAGCTTTTTATTAAGGGTTAATCGATCTGACACTGCGTTATACATTTTGTCCATAATTTCCCTTATTTTATTTTCGAAAGCCATGTAATTTTCATTAATATTATTTGAGTTGATAAAAAATGTATTCAAATTTATTTTTGCAATTCTTGATTCAAAAAGCGACACATTTCGTTCAGAAAAAGATATATAAGTAAACATGTTTTGTTGTTTTTAAATCATGTTTTTATGTCAATTTCAAAAATTATTCCTTTATGGTCACTAGTACCATTATCTACTACTGTTACGTTATATGTAGTATAATTTGTAAATAGTAAGTCAATACAACTTGAAGAATTATTGGTTGCCCTTATGTATAAATTGAGCATATTCTGTTGTTATTTATATTGAAGTCACCTTCAATTATTGTGTTTTGTTTTTGATAATGGGTTTATTCTGTTTAGCAATCTATTCAGAAATCTGAAGAAAAAGTCTATTTCTTAATCTGCTCTGTATACACATACTACAATACAATTCAAATTAGTCATTTCCACGGCACAGCATTCCACTAAATATTAAGTGTCCAGGTCTGTGATATCACTGCGTTCACTATATCGTAGCCCTTTTTGTTGCTGTTGTTTGCGTTTTTTCTAGTGTACAATGCCACAATACTATAGTCATGGATTTGTATGCATTCCTGTATCTCTTTCTTGAACCAAGTTTCCGTCATACATAAAAGGTCGTATTTTTGTTCCTCAAGCAGGCTTTCTACTACGTGTATTTTGTTACGTATGCTTTGGAATTTTTATGTTAATATTTGAAATTTATTTGTGAAAAGTACTTGTCAATTTATGGGTTGTTGATCTCCGAAATGTTTTGTCTCCTACATGTGTGTTAATAATTTCGTTTTTGTCAGTTTTACATTCTTGTAAGCATTCCATCTGTTGTGGTTATTATGTATGTACTGTATTATGTGTTGTACGTGGTTGGTATAGATATGGTGAACAAACATACATCTATTTGTATGTTTATTATTTATTTATTTATTTATTTATTATATGGACAACAAAACAGATAACAATCAAATTACATTGATACAAATTAAATATGATATATGATATAACAAAGTTCAGTACTAGATTGTAACCCTACTTATGTTGACACATCAATCTATAGTAACAAGAAAGAACTACTGTTAAATTTGTTGTTAATTCACTTATTTACTTAATACTAAAGCGACAAGGGAATGGGTGAAAATCTATACAAGTACAAGCTGCTTTACTACTCGTCTAAACACTCTGGATCCTGGATTAAAAATGTCCAAATCGATGTTTTTCATAGATATTTCGTTGTAAAGCCGACACATTCTTACAAGGGGGTTGTAAAACGAAGTATTATTTCTGTATGCCCGCAAGTAAAACGTGTTGTTGGGTATTCGGGGGTTGCGCCTTGTAGAGAGAGCTATTTTATTTAAGAGGTAAGGAGAATCAATCTCACCGTGAAGAACCTTGTGCAAGTAAGTGAGATCCTGTTTCTTACGGTGAACACTTAAGGAGGTCACTTTAAATTCGTCAAGTCTCTCACTATAGCCAACGAGGCTGCGGCCATAACCACATTTGTAACTAAGTATCCGATATGATTTTCTCTGAACGCTTTCTACACTATTCGAGTGGACTGAGTAGCAGGGAGACCAAATGACACAAGCATACTCTAAAATACTACGGACAAGGCTGTAATAGACTGTCAGATAACTTTGAGCCCGTTTGAAATCCTTGGTGCATCTTGTTATGAAGCCCAACAATTGAAGTGCTTTCCTCTTAATGTATGCATAATGTTCACGAAACGTTAATTTACTGTCAAATAACACACCGAGGTCCTTAGCTACAGTTTTTCTATCTAATAATTGTTCATTAAGTCGATAGTCATACACACGCTTAGAATGCTTATTAGTAAAACTTATAATAAAACATTTTTTAGCATTGAGGTGCATACTGTTTTGTTGGCACCATTCATAAACTGTGTCAATATCACCCTGTAGTTCACAGCAGTCAGACGACTCACTTATTATGCGGTATATTTTCAAGTCATCATCTATATGTATGTTTGTTCACCACTCAAACTCAATGACCGTTGTCAGCTGAGTGCAGGTACGAATCATACGCTATTTTGTTAAGGTGCAAAAATGTATTACACCCATAACGCTTGGATTTTATTTATTTATTATTAACAGGCGAGCAGCTTGAAGCTGATATGCCTATATCAGAGCTGTGTTGAATTTTTATAAAGTCCACGAATTCACAAATAGTGTTGAATATTTTTTGTTAAAGTCTACAAAACACTAGAAAAACTTCAAGATCTAGAAGACACAAATTCTTCTTTTTAAACTAGCTGTCCAGCCGATTTTTGAAAGCATTCACTGAGCTAGCATTAACCACGTCCTCAGGCAACCTGTTGTAGTTTGTAACCACTCTGTTGCCGAGAATGTGGTGAGCAGTGATGGCGACTGATGGCCTTTCGGATGATTTTCATGTTGTGACCCCTGATATTCATGGAGTGTATTTTTTCACTGTTTTCAAAATTAATGGTTTTTGTGTTTGATAAATACATAAAGATTGTTTTAATATAAAATTTAAATATTAAAGTGCACTTTTACACTGATATTTCTATTTAATTTACGGAGTGACTAATCACGGCTGAATATGTCAGGCTCACGGTCGAGTTTAGGACAGGTTAGCAAATGATTCGCTGACAGCCTTGTAGCCGGTCTGTCAAAGTTACCATCAATATACTGGGAGCGGTTCTAAAGCTAGGGAGGGGCAAAGGGTGACATGTTGAGTGCATGCATTATTATTCTCTTTACTATTTTATTCTTTGCTTTGGTAAAAGCTCAGTTATCAACCGCAAATTTTTTACATGGCACCAATAGAATCGGTTAAATCCAACTTCGACTTCCTAGATCAGTAGTTTTGTCCTACGATGCAGTAAAACCATTTCTGGAAATCCGGAACTCGAAAAAAGTAATTTATTAATAATTAGTGACACAATTTTAAGTTTAACAACTCACTCCCTGTAGCGATATCTATACATGTATATTTATATGTAGAACACCTTTTATCACCTATGCGAAATAAAAATTAAGGTGTTAAACTTATTTCGATGGGGCCATAACATTTAAAAGAAGAAGGTGTTAAACATTTACTCAGATACTGTACATCACAGTGCATGAAATTAGACAGCCATACAATATACTTGAACATCGACGTAATCTACTCTGACTTACATATGTTTTGTCCATTTTTATCACCGTTCAAAGAAGAACTGTGTTGCGAACACCCGAAATCGGCATCGAGCTTTACTTTCTTGTTAGGTGGTGGGCTTTTAGCGAAATATTTGAATAACGTATTTGCAGCACTAATACTCTTACGTTTAGACATTATTTAAAATTGTTGTCACAACAAATTAAATGGGTAATTTCAGTGGTTTTGGCGCAAAATCGCGCGAATACTGCCCGCAACCCGCAGACAAAATTTAGACGTCAAAACAATTTTTTTAAATTTTTATTTATTAAGGCTTTGGCAAAGCCATTAGCCTAAACATGAAGTTTAAATATGTTTCCGTAAATATGGCCGCCACAAAGAGGATAGGCAATTTGAGGCGGCGTGCTTGGATTGACTCGGGATTCCTCAAAACGGGCCGATACGGGTATTTTAGTTCGACATTCGTATAATTTCGCGTTTTAATCTTCGATTAAGGCACAATAGCACTATCCTATTCCACTTTAAACTAGATTTCACAAAATAATTGAAAGTCAAAATAAAAACGACACTTTTCCCTCCAAAAGGTCCAGAGCGAATCCATTTTTTTAAACTCATTTCAAGATATTTTTTTTATTTTTTATTAAGGCTTTGGCAAAGCCATCAGCCTAAACATGAAGTTTAATTATGTTTCTGTAAATATGGCCGCCACAAAGAGGATAGGCAATTTGAGGCGGCGTGCTTGGATTGACTCGGGATGCCTTAAAACGAGCCGATTGGGGTATTTTAGTTCGAGATTCGTATAATTTCACGTTTTAATCTTCGATTAAGGTACAATAGCACTATCCTATTCCACTTTAAACTAGATTTCACAAAATAATTGAAAGTCAAAATAAAAATAACACTTTTCTCTCCAAAAGGTCCAGAGCGAATCTCATTTCAAGACCTTGTATTATGGGTAATTTTCCAAAAAATTTCAATAATAGGGTAGAATTTTTTTCAGATTAGTTGTAAAAATTGAAACAATAAAAATTCGAAGGCTCGTAATATTACCTTCTACGGTTAGATCTTAGGATCGTATTTCAGAACTCTACTCAATGCTCAAGTCAGGACTTGAGTATGATTTAAAGTACTAGAAATCATACTCAAGTCCTTGCCAATAGGGTCGTATTTCCAGTGCTAAAAATCATACTCAAGTCCTGACTTGAGCATTAAGTAGAGTTCACAGTCACTCTCTATTCTAGAACTCGTAGTATTCAAACCAGCGTCTTCTAGCAAAGCGTGCTACGCTCAGACGTTAGACGCTATGCCAACTAGCCACAGACTATAGATTTTTCTGTAAAATGTGAATTTTTAAAATGGGAATTTTTCAATAACCCAACACTACAAATAATAAACATAGAAAATATATACAACAGTAATAGTAATTAGCATTGTAGTAGATTTTCTTCTATTATTTTTGCGATGAATAAATACAGGAGTGAAATTGTATTCGAAATTGCTCCCAATGCAGGCTCCTTGCCTATAAAAAGCCTGAACTCAAGTCCTGACTTGAGGATTAAGTAGAGTTCTAGAATACGACCTTTATACTATTTTTCCATCCTTTAGGGACAAATTATATGTATACGTCAAAATTGTCGGTTGCCATTACTGTTGTGTAATTTTCAAAAAACGTGTGTATAGATTGCATATAGATATATAAATAGTAGCAAATTTTTGCGGAAAATTTTCTGAAAAATATAAAAACATTGTAAAAATATAATAATTCGAATCTTTATACTATGTTCTTCGTTTAGAACTATGCCACAAATATCTTTTTAAGTTTTATTTGTCGTGAATTATAAAATAAACTTGTATAGCTAACAGCCACATAAAATGGAACATAATATGAGCCATCCAAATTATATTTTTCCAATTTTTCAAATTTTTTTAATTTGAAATTTTTCGGAAAATCATCCAATAGGATACATAAGGCTCTATAATAACTAACATAAGCCTCGCGTGTGCAATGCTACCAACATTCGCAATAAAATGTCAAGTTGGTTCAGTTGGTTGGAGTTTGTTTGACGAACAAAAAAGGGTTTCTTTTCCATAGCGTCAAAAATTTTGTTGTTTTAATAAAAAAGTATTTCTAAATCCCTACAATTGGAAGTTTACGTTGTATATCATGGAGGTCAAGGAATGTAATGATTTAACCGAGGAAGTAAGTTGTTAGGTTAACTTAATGCAGTAGAAAGTTAATATCGATTATGCGACATGATTATGACGTGTTTCAGAACCAATTTATTGTGGACGATGTGAGCAAAATTATCAAAGAAGCTATCGAAAATTCTATCGGAGGTACAGCTTATCAACATAACAAAGTGAATCAGTGGACTTCGGCTGTAGTGGAGTCTTGTCTGGGCCAACTAACAAAGTTACAAAAACCGTACAAGTACATAGGTGGGTGTAATGCATAAGATACGAAGCCGGTGCGTATAGTTTTGGATACAGAGTACGCCTTGTAGTAAATACAGCACTTTCTCTTTTGTTACAGTAACATGCACTATAATGCAAAAGAATGGAGCAGGACTACATACAGCATCATCATGTTTCTGGGACAACAACACTGATGGATCATGCACAGTGCGCTGGGAGAACAAAACTATGTATTGCATTGTTTCTGTTTTTGGTCTGGGCATTTAACACGAAAACAAAATATGACAAATTCACTTTAAATCTTGCTATAATATGTAGCATAGTGTGCTATTACAATACGGATTTTACATTTCAGTGAAATTGTACTTGGTGGCTCTAGATCTAAATATATTCATTATTGAAACATAATCAACTAGCTTATTACAGTAAAATTGTTCCATATTCTAACTTATAAGTAAGATTTTAGATTGTGTTACAAAACATAATATCTACAGTCAAAGATTTCAGCTTTTTAATGACATATGTTTTGATATATAAAAACATGGAGCTAATTAAAACATTTAAGACATTATACATTGTCTTTTAATAAACATCTATCTATTAATCATTACTTAATTTTAAGTACATAGGATATATTTTTTCTTACCCAATAAATGGATCTTAGTTTGTTTGATATTGTATTATTTTGATACTTATTGTCATTACTCATTTTTTACAACATAGTATATAAATATTGTTAACTTCTGGTGCCTTATGTCAGGTCAGGGATTGAATTTACTGAAATTATTTATGTATACAATTGAACAAAGAGTACTTTGTTATTATATTGTTCTGTTGATGATGACGAGAAACTGGTTGTGTACCTATTCACTGCCAAAAAATACATGAATTCCAATGAAAAACTTAAAAAAATAAAAAATTACACAGGTTACTGTTTTAAGGCGAATATGTTTCAATTAATTGTGCTTTTTGATTTAATAGTGAAAGGATGTAACTTTCGACTAACCAGGCGTTCACCACTGGACTCTGCCCTCCTGCATAGGACGCCAGCTAAGATCCTACATTAAATAAAGTTAATTTTTATCAAGTAGGTATTCAGTTTTTTTCGGTATGTTTAATAATTTTGACATTGATTGTACTGTGTTTGCGTGGCTTGCCTTTGCCAAAATTTGACTAGTCGGGTAAAACACCGTGATCTGTCGGTTCTAGTCGAAAGAACCTATGTTCTATCGATTCGCCATTTTAAAATTTCAAGGTTGTTTCATAGTGCATCATCTATGGTTTTAGTTGTTTGAATGGCCACGCTGATTAACCCTATTCCGGCAGGTGCGGCGGCGCGGCGTTACCATTTATCAACCTCGAGTAGGTACCTAGAAAAAGTTGTCGGTTATAGTCCTATTGTGGAATTAGTTGTTGTATCCATCTACGTTGCTGTTTCCATCAAGATAACAGAAATCCAAATTATTGTAAGGTATAGTCGCGTAGAAAAACTATATATCATGAAGTGTTTGTTGCATGCCTCCATTCTCATTCGTTCTTTGGTTGGTTTTGCTTAAGTAGTAGTAGAGTTTGAGTGTAATTTGTGGCTGCCTATGTATGTGGGTGTCTATTGGGATGTAATTTGTGGTTGTCCATAGCACCTACATTCATACATTTCTTCACACCGCGAAATAAGCTAACCGAGCTTACAGAACTATGTGGGCTAACTTAGTAGTTAGCCTACATAGTTCTGTTAGCTCTAAAACTCTGGTTTTAACAACTCTGACAATCAAAAGGAAAAATGGTTTTACAAAAATCACTCAAAAGTGCCATTGAAATTCGGAAAGTGTAATTCATCCAAATGCGGTATCTAAACCTAGGGAGGGGCAGAAAATGACAATACTCGTTACTTTTTTATTCTCCGTTTTGGTAAAATGTCAGTTAACTACTGTATTTTTTACATAGCACCATTATAATTACTTTAAAATCCAACTTCGACTTCCTAGGTTAGTGGTTTTGTTCTACGATGCAGTAAAACCATTTCCGGAAATCGAAAAAGTAATTAATTAATATTTGGTGGTTTTAACAACTTTATGCCACTCCTTGTGAAAAGATATAGAATTTAAGGGAATAACCGATAGAATTGCAGTCCTCAACATAAGTATACCAGGCTCCAAAGAAATCTGGTCCATCATTCAAATATACGCACCAACAGAAACTAGCAACAATGGTCTAAAAGATAAATTTTATGAAGAACTCTCGGAAACCCTATAAGACGCAAACAAACGTGGTGGTTATGGGCGACTTTTACGACAGAATCGGAACACAAAACCCAGGCAAAGAATCAGTGATAAGGAAATTTGGCGTGGGGAAGAGGAGCGAAAACGGAAAAAGGATGATAAACCTAGCACAAGAACACAACCTCTCTTACATGAACAGCTATTTCAAGAAAAAACAAACAAAGAAATGGACTTGGGTGTCACCAGATGGCTCATAAAGGAATGGAGAGAAGTATGCTGGGATTCTCTCTAAGAGACAAAGAGAGAGCCACAGACATACGAAGGACCACTAAATTGGAGGATGTCACCACAAAAAGCAAAACACTGAAGTGGAAGTGGACAGGCCACGTACGTACAGGAAGAGAATAGAAAAGTTGACCAGAATGGTTACCAAGAGAAAATGCCGAGAGGAAAAGAGGTCGTCCATTTAAAAGATGGTCCGACGACCTTCGACTTCAAGATTCGCTGAAGTTGTAGTTTAAGCAATTTATGAATGTAATTCTCAATATAATTGAATGTCAGTGTAGTATAGGTTAATAAACAAATAAATGTCGCTCCTTGTAGCTATGTCTGTACATGTATCTATATATTACGAGGAAAACTTTTTCCGACCATTGCTCATTATCGAACAACTAACTAACCTGCTGTAGTTATTCTGTTGTTGCATCGTGCGAACTAGCAAGTATACAATTCCAATAGCTGTGAGAAAGAAATTTCGCTATTCAAATGATTTAGCAATGTTACGATTTGCAAATCTTACGATAAATTTAATTACGACCGGTGTTATTTAGTGAATACCTGTTCATATATTTTTTGGGAATTTCAGGGTTCTATCGCTGGACGAAACTTGAGGACCTATCGCCTATCGTACTGTAGACTAGGCTGTACTCTATGAGTAGAATTGCTGGCTGAACATAGGTAATGATTATAGTTTTGTATTTGGAACGCTAAGAAAATAAGGGAGGATCTTGACATATCATATTAAGATCATTGTTTCGTAACTCTACGCCAAAATTATGTAAAAAAGTGAAATAAAGTATAAAATTGAAGATTATTACAGTTTGAGTTTATAGAAATGCCTCTCGCCACGTAATCTGAGCTACCCCCTATTTCAGTACCCACCTCTGCCCCCGTAGCATGGCTACGCATGAAGTCGCGACGCGCGCGATAAAATTGAAATAAACGCGCGCTATTGGCTATTTAAATTAGATCAGCCCTTGTAGCATGGCTAAGCATGATAGTCGCGACACGCGCGAAAAAATTGAAAAAAGCGCGCGCTATTGGCTATCGAAATTAGATCTGATTGAGACAGCCATCAGCGCGCACTTATTCAATTTTATTGCGCGTGACGCGATTATCATGCCATGCTACGGGGTGCTGATTGAGACAGCCAATAGCGCGCGCTTATTTCAATTTTATTCATATTCATATTTATTAGCATTTCACATGGAAGATAAGCTTATACATGAGATATTAGGGGTTAAAGTATGAAATTACCGTTTTATTGCAATAGGTTCTTTGAATTTTCATAGAATCTTCATGGTTTGAGGTTTTCGAATGAAACTTTTTTCAAATGGTTTCTGTGATTTTATTTTTTTAAATTTGAAACATTTGAATATCGACTTTCAATTGTTTTTGTTATTCAATTTAGACAAGAAAGATGGATACTGCGAAAATTCGAGTGATTTTTGAATACGAGTTCCGACGCGGAACTAACGCGGCAGAAACAGCCCGCAATATCAATGCTGCGTTTGGAGAGGGGTCTACTAATGAACGCACCGTGCGATTTTGGTTTAAACGCTTTCGTGATGGAAATTTCGACTTAAAGAACGAGCCACGAGGAAGACCGCCCACACAGGTGAATAACGATGAATTAAGA
Organism: Hyposmocoma kahamanoa; assembly: GCF_003589595.1. Taxonomy (NCBI): domain Eukaryota; kingdom Metazoa; phylum Arthropoda; class Insecta; order Lepidoptera; family Cosmopterigidae; genus Hyposmocoma; species Hyposmocoma kahamanoa. The sequence continues at coordinate 4,644,468 of NW_020656077.1, forward strand.
GAGATAGTGGAAGCCGATCCAAGTCAAACTACCCAGGAATTAGCGGCATGGTTTAACGTTACCTTACCCACAATATTGACTCACTTGCGTCAAATCAATAAAATAAAAAAATACGAAAAATGGGTGCCTCATGATTTGACTGATCTGCAGAAAGAAACGCGTGTTGAAACTTGTGTTGCCTTGTTGAACCGGTACAGAAATGAAGGAATATTGGATCGAATTGTAACATGTGATGAAAAGTGGATTCTTTATGATAACCGGAAAAGAAAAATGCAATGGCTGACCCCAGGTCAAATGCCACAACAGTGTCCTAAAGCAAAACTTACCAATAAAAAGGTAATGGTAACTGTTTGGTGGTCTCAGCATGGTGTTATTCACTATAGTTTTCTCCGATCTGGTCAAGCAATAATGGCAGATGTCTATTGTGCCGAACTCCGAACCATGTTGACAAAACTAGCAGTAAAACAGCCCCGACTCATGAATCGATCTTCACCATTATTGCTCCACGACAACGCGAGACCTCACACAGCACGAGAAACCATTTTGACCCTTCAGGAACTGCAGTTAGAAACCATTCGTCATCCTCCGTATTCACCAGACCTTGCTCCAACGGACTACCATTTTTTTCGTGATTTGGACAATTATCTACGTGACAAGAAGTTTTCTTCCCAGGAGGCAGTACAAAATGCTTTCACACAGTTTGTGCAGTCTAGATCGTCGGAGTTCTATCGCAAAGGCATTAATAACCTTCCCATTAGATGGCAGCAATGTATAGATAATAATGGCAACTATTTTGATTAAATAAATTTGTTAAAAATTTAAAAAATAAACAATTTAGATTTTCAGTACAAATCGGAAATTTCATACTTTAACCCCTATTATTACCCTGTAAGGGTGTAGCAAAGTTACAATGGAATTTAAATACATTGCAAGCTTGAACGTGGTTAAATAGTTTAGATAATGAATTATATTACTGATTTTATAATTATTAATAAAAATCAATATTACATAATATTTTTATCTTAAAATTAATTAGATTATTATTTTTATAATTATTAAACATTTTTATCACTATTACATTTAATGTCATTTCATTTATTGCAATCCACATTTCAATAAACTACATGTGATACCCTGTTAGGGCGTAGCACAATTTAAACTTAAACCTAATGATACAATTATTTCAACATATATTATGATATATATTATTCGTACACTTATTTTTAATAATAATATTTACTGAATTGTATTTTTGATTATTACCTAAATTTCATATAGACACGAAATCAATTTCAAATACATTTATCGCCAAAAAATTCAGACATATTATAATACGATTTTTTTGTTTAGAAATCTTTTAAACGTTTTTCAAAGACCGATCCTTATCCAAATTTTTGATATAATTAGGGATGTGGTTACATACTTTTATTAACATAGGGTGTGGTGCGCAAGAAAATAATTTTAGTTTAGAAGGAGAAAGTTTAAGCTTGTCATGTTATCCTAATGGATGGCTGGACCAAACGACATCCACAGGATTTGCGCGAGATAATTGACACGACCAAGGTACAAAGTGAAAATGGCTGAATGATCTCAAGTATATGGAACTCCGCGTACAGTTGGCACGCATGTCACGCCAACTAAGCGCTTCTACTGTACGAGTATCAGTTGTTCTGTGAAGTAAACATTATCTTTATATGAAATATGATTACTTTCCTCTTACCCTATCTTTTGGGGGAGAGAAATGTTAGCACAATTTGCACATTTTCGGCAAATATCGAATTTAGCGTAATAATTGTTAAAACAAGTAAAGCTGATAAATGGAGGCAACCTTAGTGTACTTCAAGATTCTTATGAGAGTTTATAAAGCTCAAAACATTTTACTTAAAATAAAATATGTTCCCCTCACACTGCCTGATCTGGCGTGACTATACGTGGGGCGCACTATAATATAATTTCCGGAATGAATAACAAAAAAATACTAGAAATGGTCAGAAAAGAATTTATTGTTTCACAAAATATTCTCCGTTAGCTTTAATACACTTTTTTCAAACGAATGAACCAATTTTGAAAACATTTATGTTACTCCTCCGTGACAATCTTTACAACACATTTTTCATACTCTTCGACAGCCTCTTCAGGTGATGAAAATCGTTGACCGCGTAACTGGTTCCTAAGTTTTGGAAATAAATAAAAGTCACAAGGTGCCAGGTTGGAACTGTACGCGGGATGACTCATAAGGTCAACGTTGTTCACTTTCAAAAATTCATTTGTCTGTCTGGCCGTGTGAGAACTGCCATTGTCGTGGTGCAAGACGATACGGTTACGGATACGGATTACGGTTATTTTTACGGAGTTTGTCAATAACTTCCGGTAAACAAATGGTCGTGTACCAATCACTATTCACGGTACAACTATTCTCCAAAGCAACCAACGTAGCCACGTGTCCAGCTGTATTACGGCTCATCTTGAAAGACCCATACGCTCGATTGCTACTTTGTTTTGGGATCGTAACTATGAATCCATGTTTCATCACCTGTTACTATGTCCCACACCAAATTTGACGCCCCTTCGTTAAATCTGGTAAGCATGGCATTGCACCAAGTGACGCGATCCATTTTTTAAGCCTCAGTCAAATTGTGTGGGGTCCACTGAGAGCACAGCTTTTTCACACACAAATGTTTGTGTAGTATTGAATGTATTTGACTCATGCCTATGCCTAAAGATGCCCGAATCTCATGGCATGTCACATGCCTGTCTGTTTTGTTCATACGGTGCACAGCATCGATGTTTTTGTTGTTCACAGCAATGGACGGGCGACCATCACGAAATTAGTCGCTGAATTTCACACGACCGCGTATGACTTCTGCAAACCAGCTATAAATAGTCGTCTTGCATGGTGCTTCATCGTCAAAAGCAGTTTGAAGCCGAGTGAAGCTGCGCTGAGCTGTTAAATTACACTTAAAAATTGTAGAAAATTATAGGTACTACAAAAATTTTCACGAGTTAAATCCATGGTGATGTAGTCAACCAATTTCTAAAATGACGCCACAATGTAAAAACAAGTGACAGTCAGATGAAACATACTGTATTCTACAGCCAAAGAATTCCATTTTCAAATATTGTAATTACTTTTTAAATATTGTTTATGTAAGTGGCCACTTCCGGAAACTTATGGTGCGCCCTATGTAGTACCTAATAATGTGTATTGATTTGTAAGTGACAGATTCATGGTGTCGATATCACGTCAACATCACGACACGTAGATTGTGTTTTACTTAAATTTAAAATGGAGTTTTGAATTTACTTTATAATATTGAATTATTCTCAAATGTGTACTTGAACAATTTTCGCCGTTTAATGCGTAAGAAAAGTTAACTCAATTCTATGTTATATAGGTAATCAAAATGTCTTGTAGTCTATTTATCATTGTTTGGCGCATATATATCAATAAAAGGTTATTTAATAAGATTCATGTATTTAGGTTAAATTTTTTTATACGGAATAAATTTACCGTTATCTTTATCACAATGTATAAAATATTGATTCCAAAGTATGTACTTACTAAATTAATTTCAAATTGTAAATAATCTCAGTACTAAAAATGCCGAATTCTCGCGCATGCTTGAGAATGCTCGCGCATTCCGCGGAAGATTTTGGCTCGTATGTAGTTTACGTTATACAATCCATCATACAGTTCATTATGCTATGTACAATATCGTTACAAACATTAGTTTGCCATTCCGTACCGCCGCAATATAAATCGAGCCTTACGTTGGAAATTAATGCTAATAAAATCAGGGCATGTCTTGTGTTACAATATGTACCTTATCAATTACAATAATCCCATTATTATAAGTCATTCGTTAGTTTTGAATAATGGTCCTACCACTTCACAGATATAATGTACGCACCTTCATTAAACTACGCTATAATCGTCGTCATCTATAGTGATAAATCTTAACATAAGTAGGTACCTATGTAATTTACTGTTTGGCTTCTAAGTTTGTTGTATTTTCTAAATCATAGTTTCCTAAAGTGTCCCTATCGCCTCTCACAGTGGGCGCTGAAGAGTCCTAGGGGGCGGCAAAGGCCTCTGAAGCAATTGGGGGGCGTTGAAGCTGTCCGGGGGTATACCGCATTTGAAAAAAAAATTGTCTTCTGTATTCTACACATATATATGGAAATTCTACACTACACTACATATACATATAGTATATTGCCTTGTGATTTTTATGTTAAGTTAAAAAAAATGTGTTTTCTATGTTATTTTTTGTGGTAGTGCGCGTTATTTTTTTTATCTTGCCTAAGTGTACTTGCCTGACCCAAAAAGTTTGGGAACCTATGTTCTAAATAAAGGAGCAACGGATCAACTAAATCTCAACATTTTAAAAGAGAAATCGGCTCCAAGCTAAAGTATATTAAATGAATGTTTTCGGCACCGCCGAGAATGGTACTTGAAATTTAGTAAAAACTAAACAATTCGTCACGCTGTTTCGTCTTTTTTTTCGTATATGCAGTACTATTCAGATATTTAAATCGCTAAGTTCTGCGGGGCACTGTCACTGCGCCTGTCACCGTGAGACACATGTTGACAAGCCTCATGAGCTTGTAATTCATCAGCAGCTTGATTTGATTGCCTCTCCTGATCGGAAACTTCAAAAGTTTTTCAAATCGTAACAATAGTTGATTTAACTCACAAATTAGAAAGATATAGTACGGAATCAGGTTCATCTTGTCGCTCGGAAACCCATCTGATTTCTAGACTACGATGGGCTACCCGATTTCGATTTGAATCAAAATCAGCCTGCAGCACCCTTATCCTTCAAAATCAGAGCTCAGCTATGCTCACGTTATTGCTTGGCTGCAGAAACAGGTAAGGGGGCAGTAATTCCCAGGACAACTTTTTCACAAGGAGCTCTGCTGTTGCCAAACATGTTTGGAAAGATGATTGGATAACATGGTTGGATGCGGGAATATGTTCACAGATTTTGCGATTTTTTTCCGGAATCTGTTAGCCAGTTCGATATTTTGTTAAAAATACCACTATTTAAATGCTTTCCGATCGCAAAAAGTGCCTACCACGTTAGCAAATAAAGATAGTTGTTAGGTTTTTTTTTTATAATATCAAGCGACGGGACGAACCAGTTGTGCACCCGGTGCTAAGCGACACGCCTGTACATAATAGTTGCAGTAGTGCCATTCAGAGCTTTGATAGCAAAAGTATTGTGGGCACTGCCACTGCGCGCGTCACCCTAGTATATTAGTTGGCAAGTCCCATGTGCCTGTAATTTCATCAACATCCTTACCCTTCTAAACCGGAACTCAGTAATGCTTACATTACTGCTTGGCGGCAGAAACATGTAAGGTGGCAGTACTCCCCTGGATGAACTCTTTCACAAGGAGATCCACTGCTACTCAATGGTTTTACGAGTCCCCAAATTAGGAGTAAGTAATAAACCGGTGTTGTAGAACTTAGGTACTTAATGCGATGATGATGTACAGTCAATTCTATGTTGTGAATCGATCGTTTTGTCGTAAAGCGCAAGTCGAATTATAATTTATTATAAATCATGAAGTATGCACTCGAAATATCGATTTTCTAAACAGCTAGAGTGAGTTAATAAAATGACATTAGATATATGGAGCTATTTCTACACGTTACCTTTACTTGCATATTGCTTACCTTGATCAAATTAAAATATAAAAAAACTTTTCTTACATACAAAATATTAAGTACATATTTTATATAAATTTGAAGTATGCTAACCGAACGTTACGTACATTACCCTCATAAACATGAAACATCCTCGTTCTATTTACGTAAATAATAATTCAGAGTAAAATAGTAAACCGGTTTAAGCTAAGGGTTTGTATTCCCTCCTTTTCTTCACAAAGAAAATATAACAAAAAAGTATAAATCAAGTAATTATGCACATAGATAGTGGCTGTGTACTAAAATGAAGACGAGAACTGCAATTGGATCTTGAATAACGACTCAATGTCAATGCCAATGCCAATGTCGTACAAAAAATAAAAAAATACTTAATATTTATCAAAACGCTATTTAAGTAGCTTTGCCGCTTTTCCGAAATGCAGCTGTAAATCTAGAAAAATGAATATTTTGTGAACACTTGTTGTAAATTTTTTTAACGCTTAATAGCACAAAAAATATTTTTGAAATGTAGTTAACTATGCACATTATATTTACAAAAAATCAGCTGTTAATTTAGTGGGATATTATCTGCAACATGCGTGTCGAAAGTTTATTTTTATATCCAGAACGCCTGAAATTTTGATAAAACCAAAAATTTTGGAGATACTAGCATTAAAATTTCAATTTGATTGAATACAACACTTTTTTGGATTTTTTAACATTGTGCACTGCCTAAACGGGTACCTACTCATATACACTTTCCATTTTGGAGCAATAGCATGTTACATATACCTAAAAGTCGAAAATGAAAAATGTCGATCACGATAAATGTACTTTCTATCTAACCTATATTACAGAATTCTATGCAAGTGTTCTTTGTAGTGCCTAAGTAAATACATTGCTTTGGAGTTTCCGTAAGTTGGGTATTTATTTATAAAGAGTTAATCAGGATAGTCAAGGGTTTGCGAAAGAGCCTTAAATAATATACTAATAATAATAACTCTAGTGATTTTCCTGGTGAAGCTGAGATAGACCTATTACGATTAATTTTGTTATGGTAACTGCAAGTATAAGGATGACATTCTAATTAGCTTTTATACAAACCACATGGTTTGTTAGCTACATTAAATTTCATGATTATTTAATTAGCGGTAATCATTATTCATGACAGTCAGTGTGAGATTAAAAACAAAAGAAAACTATCGCCTTTTAAATTTTGGCGCGTACGTAGTGGTGAACGATATTAGTGTCACGTGACCGTCATCGATCCAATGGTTGAGCGCGTCTCGGGTCCATTCAACTCGGTGTCGAGCGGTGCGCCGAGGAGAGAGACACTTCACAACACCAATTCTATTCATACATAGGAGATATTTATATATTGCCATCTCTCTCTAACGTATTGAGAAATAATAAAATGAATGGTGAGCGAGTGAAAAGGAGATATTCGAGTGGAAATTATTGAAAGCTGCTGTGCTGGGGCAGGCCAGTCGCCATGTAGAATTTTCTGATGTGGGTGTTGTGTCTCAGAACGTCAAACGCTTCAATGATTATTATTTTCAAGTGGACGTTATAACTTTTGTGTAATTCGTCACCTTAGTATCAAGACTGATGGTATTTCAAAGTGTTTCGTGGACCTATTTCTTTGTGATCGTAAGCGATTACGATGTGATGACGGCAGATAATAAATTGGTGGGGGGCTGCTGAAATACTACGCTAGGATAGTAACAACGTTTTACAACTCGAATCGTGATCAGAGCGCTCATAAAATTGTTCAACTCGGTGCGGACGGGCTTCCATTTTGTTTTATGTGGTTGGCTTGTTTACTTGGAGCGGCTGCGAGCTGGCGACAATGGAAAGCGACGGTGAGTACCCGTTGTAGTAAGAGATGGAAAAAATGTCCTGCGCATATAAGCCGTAGCGCTCAAGTCGCGACAATAACATGGATAAATATCTGTATAGCGTTACATTTTGTGCATCGTGGTTGTGTTGTGATGCGGCATGCGGGCGCGGCGCAACATCGGTTCTATCACTGCACGGTGGATTCCAAGCGGTGTGGTAAGTTCGACGCGGTCTCAGCCTCACGGCAATCAATTAACTAATTGATTCTCATCTGCAAGAATGCGCCGCGCGAGTGCAGCCGCCTGCGTGCCCTTATCAGCTGATTACAGCTAATACACCGCCACAACCTTGCACCACGAAATGTTTTTATACGTTCATTGCATTCACTTACGCCTTACGTGATATACAGATTTTATGACCGTTGGATATTTTGGGCTACAATTGCATGAATTTCGTCACGATGTAAAGCAATCTCGCTGTACATTCCAAATTGTCTTTTGTGAGTAATTTTCTAATACACAATTGTCCCTAGCATCAAATTAGGCCCTATTTACCGTACATACCAATAATTATTGAATTTGTTGACCAGTTGTCATGATAGACATAAACAATGGATGTTTATGATACCTCTGTTTTCTTAGGTCAAATCTTTACAATAGCTATAGTCTTAATACCTACCACTAACAGAGTAATAATTGTATTTTGATTGAATCACCTTGAAGTTATACCTATTGTGTGAACTGCATTTTTAATGTATTTTATTACATATACCTAATTAAAATCTGTCAATGAATTCAGGAAACCAGGTGATCAACATATTTAATAACATTTACCTTATGGGTTTATGAACATACTCTGTTTTATGAACCTACAGCTTAGAACAGCACTATGAAAAGCTCTCAACAACATTTTTAGAGAACTAATAAAGTTTGTCATTGTTTTTATTTACAAATGCTTAGTAGTATTATTTTTAAAAACCCTGTGTCACCTGTTATAGGTATTGGGGTGGTAATTTGCCAGTTTTGCCACCCTATTATTACATCAGTGCCACACGTTCATTAACCTGGTCTAATAGAAAATTAGACCAGGTATAGGTTTTCGGTTTTCTGCAGGTTTCCATAATTTGTTTATATCAATTGATGTGATTAAAACCAAAAATAAGGTATGAGTTTCTCAAATAAACAATAAGCTATCTGATAGTACTGCTGTAGGAGTGTATCGATGGTAATGTGACCATTATTGAGGATAGCTGCTGTCAACATCACTATATATGTGGTATATATTTGTGGTTAATTTTAGTCCAGTAACCTATTTTTAGATAATGGTCTGGGCTTTGAATGTGTTGATGGATGCGTGTATTCATTGCATAGTTATTTTTTGTGGCTTATAAATTTGAATAAACAAGATGACATACATAAATGCTTCCTGCCTCCCAGTTACAACATTTACAACACTAATGAGTGGCAATGTTTATTAATTTTGACAATTTCAAATGTAATTTGGTGGACAAATTTATTTGAAATGGTCAAGCATAAAGACATATTTCTCATTCTCCTAATCAGTTGCTTGCATGAACAATATATCATCAGCGTACAAGCATCCACTGCTGGCCATAAATCTTCCCCTAAGCAGGCCAACTCTCCCGGTCCGTGTTGCCCACATCCGGCCACTGCAAGCCACCTTTCTCAGGTCGTCCATCCATCTGACCACACGGACAATTTGGGAGTGTATATTTTCTCTCTATAAATTAACTACTATAATAACTAGCTTAAATATTTTACCAACCCATATATTGCTCAGTATGAGTTTTGTCTGATATGTATTGTGGATGCTATTTCAACCCCATCTAATAATAAAACATTAAAGCTGTGGTTTTTTTTTGGAATTTGTGTACTATTATCGGGAAAAATTAACAATTTTAATGTCTGTTAATTTGGTAACATTTTTTTATAATATCAAGTGATGTAATGAACAAGTCATGTGACCAGTGGAAAGCTACACGCCTGTCCATTTGTTTAAATCGCATTAGATCTGAGGGGCACTGCCGCTGCATCTGTCACCCTGAGACAAGTTGACACATCTCATGCGCCTGTAATTTCACCACATTTGCTGATAGTCAGTTGTGAGCTTGAGACCTGTAAAGAACCCTTGTTTGAAAAAACAAAATTTTGCAATGTTAGATCTGGAAAAAAATTTTGTTTCCAATGTAATAAAATTGTCAGTAAGTTATAAAGGTTAAGTTCAAACAAAATTTCGAGATAAAGGCGTTGTTGTCAATTTGGTAACTTGATGTTTACCATAATTCCTAACATTCATAGATAAGTTCATACATTAATTATTATAAACGATAACATGTAGGTACGTCATTTTTAAAGGTGGCGGAATTATAACCTGTAAACATTTACCGACGAATATGGTGAACTGATAAGGATTTTGTCCTTTCATCTGCGAAACACTAAACTTTTGTTAATTAATGTTAAAGGCAGCTACGTACATCAGATTAAGATGTATGATGGTAATGATATGCATAATCTTATTGAATATCTAGTATGTATGCACTAGATACTTAATAAGAAGAAGATTAAGATTTTTCATGCTTTTTGCTGGTATTTACAATCCGCTTACTGGTGTCAGTCATCATTGCCTACAAAGGTGTAACTCAGCTACTATCATATGACATGTGCTCAGTGTTTATTCTTTTACATATGCAAGTGTTTTGCTGTGCGCCTTTTGTAAAATTACATACATTATTATTATGTTCTACTTAAACATTTGATTTTTATTCCAGACATCATTAATGAGTACTGTAAAAGACGACCATGATGGCAGGTTACGAGATTAGTACGATATTTTCGAGGAAGTATTGTATTAGTAGTTGCTTTGCTGAAGAAACTTACATATTTGTCTAGAATCTCTGAAGTCAGTTAGGTCAGTCTGGTAGTGCACTGTGCTCGATCTTAATACAGTGTTGTTAGACTTGCCGTGATTAGTCCCACTAGTAGGGTGGAGGACTGAAATTTATTCAGATGTTTCTCTTGCTCTAATAACACATGTGGGAAAGAGAAAACAACAGTGGCTGAATTGCTGTATTTGAACCAAGACCCTCATGAAGCACTGTAGTACTAAAAAACATAATGTTTATTACCAAAGTGAAAGGTTCGAGCAACCCGCGTCAAGTTCATGTACTTAGTGACAAATATGCAACATAATTTAGTGTGATTTGATTATTTTTGTCTCCACGAATTAATGAAGTTTCATTATGATGGACTGCAATAGGGTTGTGTGGAATCGCAATTCTGGTATTAAATATATGATACCGAGAAAAATAAAATGTTTAATATACAAATGCGTGCAGCATCTGAGTCTATTAAAGTCATGTACAGTTCAAGGAAACATACATGCCTGAGGAGGGTCAGAATTCTTCCAAGAGTGCAACACAATAATGGCAACCTTAAAAGGAAACCAGTGCTCAGTAGTGTGCTCTACATTTAATGGTAATAAACATGACATGATGATGATATGACATGTACTGCTTATGTATCTAGCTATGAAGTAAATAAATCCAAAGGGTTAAAACAACATCTCGTTAGATAATATATTTTGTACAACACGGTGCCACAAAAACATGGTCATTGGATTAATCTTATCGCAGTTGTAATCCCAACTGCGGATGCAAGTCCGGCCAAGGCTGAACACCGTGATCGGACATGTTTCGACAAAGTTTAGTAAGTTTCTCCTCACTTTAAAACGGTATAATATTATTTGATCCGCAAAGATATAATTGACCTATTTTGTGAAATGTGCACTTTAAAAAAAGAACGATATTTTTTTGTTTTTGATATACCTATGTATTAATTGTTCCAGGCGGAACAATAAATATGTAATAATATATTAGTTGATCTACAGATAAATTATAAATGAACTTTTAGCATTTTAGCATTCAAGGTAACACTATCATTATATTTGAGCATACTAAACTAATATTTGGTATTCGAAAATAATGTTCGATGCTCTTTTGTCACATAGGTCAAATCTTGGTTGCGCCCTCCATTCAATAGCTTAGGTATATGAAAAAGCCGAGCCGAGTCGAGTGAGCGTAGCGAGCGTGTCGCGGAAGCGGCCGGAGAGTGCCAGAGCCGAATTTGCTTGCGTTTCCGAAAATGGTTAATTATATTATAATTAATATAATATTAGTATAACTAAATATTTTAGTAAATCAAAATAAAAAAGTATTTTAGTAAATTTTATTTTTAATGCTCATTTGTCTTAGTTTTGAGGTCCAACATGAAAGTATCAAAGTTAATTAATACATATCGAACATTTTTTGCGTAGCTCAGAATGATTTAAATATCTATTGATTTAAATTATTTTATGTCTCAGGGAAATAGGATTAATGATATTATACTTGTAAACAAGGATCATTCATTAAAATAGATGACTGTTTAGAATTTTTCGCCTGCTGCTTTTGCAATTTTAAAATGCCATTTAAATACATGCCCTTGAAAACTGATACACTATTTGATTTCCAACTATCCTTATTGATTCTCATACCGGACGGCGTAAAAAACAGTAATTAGAGAAGTTCTAAAAAGGCTGCAACACACTTTTGTGGTCACATATCATGTGATAATTAGCATCCGAAAGATAAAATACTAAACATCGCCTCAGGCCTACATAATTTGTAGCGTTATCTTATGATGTTGTTTATACAACTACTTTTGTTATGTGACTTTTTACTATTAAACATAAAACATTTACCAAGAATAACTTTTAAGTTTTTTTACTATCTGACACTTTTTAGATCTGTATTTAGTAGTAAGGTAGATAGTTAAAACGTGCAAATGCCCTCCCCGAAAATCCCCACCCCCGCTCCTGCGTTTTGCATCGGAATAGTATTTACGCTAGCGTTTTCTTTTGTTACCGCACAGAGTTATTATCGTTTAGAGCTATCTATAAAAGTCATGAAACAAAAGTTGTTGTTTGTGATGTCACTAAAGTACACGTTAGACACTTAAAAAACAAATTTATACAAAAAGAGGCGGAAAAAGCGGTGCTACAAACGGTCATATTTAATCTGATTCGTCAATACTGCTATTTTCACTGTTGTCGGTGCTATCATAACCTACATTAATTAATGTCGTGACGACAGATTGTCGTGCAGTTTACAGTGTCGTGACTTGTATATTTAAATGAAGTTGTTCACATATAGCACGACACGATTAACTGTCGTTCACGATTTTTTAACGTTACAACGACAAACTGTCGTCACAGTGGGAACAGCTATAACGACAGTCGTCTGACGATAAAAAAGTCACGATAAAAACGTGACGACATATTGTCGCAGCTCCTATTGTCGTCACGTTTTATTTTATACGTCACGTTATATTTTCTTTTCTTTGTTTGCTTCCTCATCCGCATTTTTAAAAAGTAATACATTATTAAAATTTCGTCGTCATCCATTTCGAGCGAACACACATTACCGGCTTCCAAAAGAACATACAAGCGACTGCAGTGCGTCAAACGATTCTGTCGCGCAAACGACAAGGAGGCTGTCGTGAAACGGTAAATTGTCGTCACGATCACTAGTGTGACTAGCTGTTCCCACTAGGGAACAGCTAGTCACGACAGTCGTTCAAAGGTAAAAAATCGTCCAGGACAGATAATCGTGATATGGGAACAGGCTAGACACGACAGTCGTCCAACGATAATAAAACGTGACGACATAGTGGGAACGCGCCCTTACCTCGTCCACCGTATTCGCTCGTATTAGCCTTCTAGCATGTTTACAAAATTCTTTGAATGGACTCTACTTGGATAACGAAGAGTCCATAAAACGACGCTTAGAGATGTATTTAACAAGTGACAGAATTGTTATGAAACGGGTAGTCTAAAATTATCCGAAAGATAACATCAGATTGTAGATCAGATCAATTTTTGAAACGTTTCTAATTTTTACATTTTTTTTTATTCAAATGTAAGTGTCTATTTGACCTCCATCTCACCTGATGGAAAGTGACGATGAGGCATGTACATCCAAATAATGCCTATTCTCTCTCGCCTTGAAAAGGTCCAAGTTATAACGTTCAGGAAACAAGTCTGCAGGCAGGGAATTCCACTCCATAGTCGTCCGCCAAATAAATGAGGTCCACCCACAACATAGGGGTGGAATCCAAGCCTACGCCTAGTCCCCCGATGATAGAAACATACTTTAATAACGGACGGGCTTTTTGATCAAGTCAATACTTTCATACAGCCGATTTTATTAACTTCATGAGAAATTGATACAAGTCGTAGTCCACACGCTCGACATAATATGTGGCGCCTTTTATCTCAAAACTCGATTGGATTGAAAGTTTTCTTTTGAATATAATCAGGAGTTTTTTTTTTAAATCTTCATTTTGTTCTAGACAACATGCCAGTCCTATCATAACCTTATTCTAATTGTCATGCAATTCACAGTAAAACTTGTCTTATATATTATTTTTATTATTATTACATTAGAAGTACTACGTCAACTACTATCGCCGGTTTACCATGTCACACAACTTTTTTGTATATTTTGATAAGGGTTCAGATAGAATCCCTTGGAAGAAGTTGACGTTGGAGCGGTTCAATTGTAACAGAAACATCAGTAGTTGTCGCTGGCTTTCGTTCTTGGTACGTTCCGCCAACAAGTGTTGGACGTGTTCAATTTTATTACAAGCTTCACAATTTGGTGAATTCACTTTTTTCATAAGATATCGAAACCAGTTCGACGGATAATGTCCGGAACGTAGCCTAAACATTGTAACAACAACTCGCCTACTCAATTTAGAACTAATAAACCACGGTATGTGGTATAATCAGGAGTTGAAATCAAATAGTACTGTCCTTTTATCACGAAAAACTAACGTGAAAACGCAGTACAAAGAATTAGTATTTACTTTATGCCTCTTGAGCTCCATACACCAAACGCGTACCGGTTATCGTATTAACTAATTTGACCGCGCGCATTGGACAACAGGTTCGCCAATACTTGCTTTGTTACGTAGAGGGAGAATAAAAAAAAGAATATATAAACCATATATTCTCCCTCTACGCTTTGTTATGACACTAGGTACTACAATATAGTGCTCATCTATACTCTTCTAAACGAAGAAAAGAAAACAAATGATACAGTGCCTTTTTTACTTATTTTATGACTTTGGATTCAAGTCCTTCAGTCGAAATATTGGTGATAATAAGTATAGAAAGTTATATAAATCATAGTAATAGCCTAGTAGTGTCAGTAGGTAGCTATATCTACTCGTAATAAAATCCTATTCCGATGAATCAGTGTACACACGGTCACAGAAAGTAGGTTGCTAAATGTCACGATATGTGTTTCAAATTAAATATTGTTTATACAATGTAAGGTTCAAGTTCCGATGGGTAAAATTGACAAACAGTTGAATCACGAGTCCCGTGGTCAGCCAAATCAACAATGATCCAAGGAAACCAACGAAAGTGTACTTGTTGTAACTACTATAAAAACACTTTGAAACTGCGTTATCACTATGATATTATTTATGACTTCGTCTATAATACAATCTCCTTATATGACAACCTTATTCAGTTTGTACCATAGAATAAGGTAGGTAACATTAAACATCATATTTATTTTGTCATCTAATAGTCCTATTATCTATAAATGTTTCGTTTCGTTTATAACTTTCAATGGTATCAAATTATAAATATATAGCTGTATATTACGTTTGTCATAAAATTCTTATGTTTATATATATTCCTATTTAACAATTAAAAATCGCACTTCCCTGATCCTTTCTTCCAAATTATTTTCTCTTTCCATTGTTTTCCGTAAGCAAGTTTCCCCATTTTGAAGTTGCACAAACGCAAACCGCGAAGTGCCAGAAAAAAAAAACAAAAAAACCCATCGTGTTGGTTCACAGCTAAGTATAGTAAGTATTATTGGCCTGGTCTATTATTACTAGACTAACCGCATATACCAAAGTACATAAGTGCACAGAAAGGCGGCAGAATAATTTATAATTCGAAACGCTCGCTAGGAAGAACACATGGAATACTAGCTTTGTACCCATTTGTAGCGGTTAGTCGCGTATGTATGTAGCATTAGTTTTATCTCTTAATTGTCTATTAGGCATCGGACGGTTTTCCTCCATTTTCTTTGGTCAGGGGTATCAGTTTCGCCTATCATATGTGGAGACAACTAATTACTATAAATACAAGTCTCAAAATTTATTCGTCAACTTTATATTGAGCTATAGAATTTACCGAACTAAAATTAAAATATCTCTATTTTATATGTAACGAGATTGAAATCGTCAGACTAATTAGTAGTATAGGTAAAAGGTAAATAAAATAAAATAGGTAAAAGATTGTTCGTTATAAATACAGTCACGCACATATTTAGAGGGACGCTAAAAAAAGATTTAGTATAACGTTGTCATTGTTTACAAGTATAATATCATTGGTTTTTAACATATAACAATGCCAAAATCACAGACCAAATAAATATTTGTACATTAGCCACATACACCAAAGGCCTGAGTGTAAATTTGTAATCATTTAAACTTAACTAACGTGTTTGCGTTAAGATTTTTATTTAGATGTTAATTATACTTCCAAAGTCGGTTTTTTTAGTACTCTGTCCTGAGACAATTTTTGTAAATATTGCTACACGTTCAATTTAAAAGTTCTATTCCAACGAAATTCAATTTGCTGCATATAAATAAATATAAGCAAATTAATAGTCCAGTTGATTCATTAAATAATTGTAAATATTGTCTACTATGCTACTAAAAGGATAGAAAAAAAAATCGGTTTCTTTTTGTACATTGAGAAATATTGTCTATTATTAAGGTCGCCGTTGAATCCATCTGCAAAAGGTATAATCTCAATAGCTAAAACGTTTATTACAAACCAAAATGCGCTATCACAATTTATAAACATTTATTTTTAGTCCGTAGTATTATAAAAGTAACATATAAATCACATATGAGTTATTGACCCGCCGCGATGACAGACGGTATTCATAAAATATTTAAGAAAATGATGAGTCGGTGAAGTATCTACAAAAGCTTTTAGTTGTTCAATTATTTAACGGCTTTCGTTGCGGCCAATGCACGGTGGTCAGTTACCGTTTACGCTTAAACCGTTGATTATTATAAACAAAGAGTAAAGAACGAGGTACAGATTACAGTACGAATCTCTTTTTTCCCGACTGCGGGCGGGTTATGTTTTTCAAATGTATGTATGTCCATTTCTTTTTCACGCTGTACAGCATAGACGTCTTGATGGATTTTGACATATAAGGTGTAATTAGAGCTTAGAGAATGTAAAAAAGTAAAGGAGTATTTTTCCATCCTCTAAGAGTTAGTCGCCTTGATTGTGGGAGTGTCATAGGCTATAAAAATAATCAAAATAGTTAGGGGAAGAGTATTTCTTTTTTATCTTTCCAGCTAAATATTATTGCAGTCAAGTTTTTGTTTTTTTTAAATCTCGTACTGTACGGTTTCAGAGGTGCTTCCTCCTACGTACACTAAAGTTGTGGAATAAACTCCCTGACGGGGTTTTTCCTGCAGGAATACAGCATGCGAGTCCTTCAAGAGAGGTTTGAGAAAGTCCTAAAGGGCTTGCAACGCGCTCGTGACGCCCTGGTGTTGCAGGCGTTCAAAGGCGACGGTGACTGCTTTCCATCAGGCGGGCCGTATGCTTGTTTGCAGCCTACTTAATATTAAAAAAGTATTAGCATTGTCCTCAGATGCTGAGTCATGGACCCTATTGACATGCTTCTGAGTGGCACTATAACTATTATCGTTGCCTTTGACAATAACGCAGTATTGCAGCATATTACTATTTTTACGAGCAAAGCAAGCGAAAGTTTATTCTAAACAAAGCATCCATTTTGTTATTTCTTAAAAAAATGACGTAAAAAAGGAAGGTGGGCGCTTTACATCAGCCGCTTACCAACCAGGCGCACGGCTTGTACTCCCCTCATTGATATCATAAACTACAGCTCTTCTTATTATCGTATCGATTGCTTGCACTATAATGCTTGCCATTGGTGAAAGGACTTGCCAATCATCGTACGGTACTAGCCGATTGTTGTCCAGTGTGCGCCAGAATGGTTGAATAGTTATGTTCTACAGTCTTCACTTGCTAGACAGCAAAATCGGTCGGAACTTGTCGGAAATGTTAAGACACTTCGTAATTCCAGTGGTTTAGCCATCTATTAGTGCTCTACAATGTGGGGGTTGTGTCGAATTCGGCTGTAAAGTTTTATGATATCGTACTGCTATTACAATTGTGTCGCAACTCAAAATATCTGAAATTCGAGATACCATTTCTGAACGTAAAATCTGATTCTTTACGCGTCAATAAAGCCGTCTTTAGAATATTGTAAGGAACAATTAAAGATGTCGTCGTAGGTCACTGTTTGCTGAGTTTCGTAAAATCCCCTCCAATATTGCGTCATCTTTAGTTATGATCGGAATTCGACAAGTGAGGATGTGTTGCAGTGCTATTTTTACAGCGCTGTTTCGAATTACAGCAATATAGATGATTTGAAACAAAAGATGTACTTGTTGTATTTCTAATTGCTACGCTATTATTGATTCACGCAAATCCAAATGAAAAGAATATTTTTATTTAAAACATTCGTGTTGGTTTACTTAAGTGTTTTAAGACTTGATACGGTTTTGTTAAAGTATTGATTTTTTTCGGTTTCGTGTGAGTTTTTGTAAAATTAATACTTACTCGTAGATAGTATGTACTATTTGAAATTATGAATTTGAATATGTGTGAATAATAAACAATTGTCATTACCTTTTTTTCAGAATTAAGAATTAATGCACTCTAGCTGACATACAATATTTATAGTGTTTTGCTTCGGAAATGTTTTTTTAAATAACTTTGCATTGTGGAGATGGCGACGCGTGTACTATTAAGTAATAATAGGGGTTAAAGTATGAAATTGCCGATTTGTACTGAAAATCTAAATTGTTTATTTTTTTAATTTTTAACAGATTTATTTAATCAAAATAGTTGCCATTATTATCTATACATTGCTGCCATCTAATGTGAAGGTTATTAATGCCTTTGCGATAGAACTCCGACGATCTAGACTGCACAAACTGTGTGAAAGCATTTTGTACTGCCTCCTGGGAAGAAAACTTCTTGTCACGTAGATAATTGTCCAAATCACGAAAAAAATGGTAGTCCGTTGGAGCAAGGTCTGGTGAATACGGAGGATGACGAATGGTTTCTAACTGCAGTTCCTGAAGGGTCAAAATGGTTTCTCGTGCTGTGTGAGGTCTCGCGTTGTCGTGGAGCAATAATGGTGAAGATCGATTCATGAGTCGGGGCTGTTTTACTGCTAGTTTTGTCAACATGGTTCGGAGTTCGGCACAATAGACATCTGCCGTTATTGTTTGACCAGATCGGAGAAAACTATAGTGAATAACACCATGCTGAGACCACCAAACAGTTACCATTACCTTTTTATTGGTAAGTTTTGCTTTAGGACACTGTTGTGGCATTTGACCTGGGGTCAGCCATTGCATTTTTCTTTTCCGGTTATCATAAAGAATCCACTTTTCATCACATGTTACAATTCGATCCAATATTCCTTCATTTCTGTACCGGTTCAACAAGGCAACACAAGTTTCAACACGCGTTTCTTTCTGCAGATCAGTCAAATCATGAGGCACCCATTTTTCGTATTTTTTTATTTTATTGATTTGACGCAAGTGAGTCAATATTGTGAGTAAGGTAACGTTAAACCATGCCGCTAATTCCTGGGTAGTTTGACTAGGATCGGCTTCCACTATCTCTCTTAATTCGTCCACACAGGTGAATAACGATTATTCACCTGTGTGGGCGGTCTTCCTCGTGGCTCGTTCTTTAAGTCGAAATTTCCATCACGAAAGCGTTTAAACCAAAATCGCACGGTGCGTTCATTACTAGACCCCTCTCCAAACGCAGCATTGATATTGCGGGCTGTTTCTGCCGCGTTAGTTCCGCGTCGGAACTCGTATTCAAAAATCACTCGAATTTTCGCAGTATCCATCTTTCTTGTCTAAATTGAATAACAAAAACAATTGAAAGTCGATATTCAAATGATTCAAATTAAAAAAAAAAATCACAGAAACCATTTGAAAAAAGTTTCATTCGAAAACCTCAAACCATGAAGATTCTATGAAAATTCAAAGAACCTATTGCAATAAAACGGCAATTTCATACTTTAACCCCTAATACTAATAATCACATTGACGTACAATTATATGGACGTAGGGTCCGCGCTAAAAAGTGTCCGCACTTGTAAGGCGCTAAAATCGTATACAGAGCGCCACACTCCGCTTTAGTCTTCATTTGTTCGACTGACAGCGCGATACTGCGATGACATTACAATTTAAATTTCGAATAGGTTGACTTGGGACATTTTTTTCGTGGTTTTTGTATTAGACCCGTCGTCCATTTATTTCTAAGTCAATTAATAATCATCAGTCAGAGAAGGAAAATAACGAAGCTTCTTCAAAGAGTGACGGCTCAGATTCAATACTTCAAGAAATTAATGTCAACTTTGTCCAAAGAGAATTTAAGCACTACGTTTACTTTGTCTAAAGACGTGCAGTCACATTGGATCGCCAATAAGTACTTAATTATTGAGAGAGAATTTATTTTTTGTGTTTATATTACTTTTCTTTGACATATGTTTTTATTTTTTAATAAACGTTTAGAAAAAGTTCCGGACAAAACAGTCCTTACTCAAAAATATGAAATAGTTTTTCCCTTTTATTGTTAGATATATTTGGCAAGTAGGAATTGTTTAAATATTGTCTGTAATAAATTATAACTAAATTAAAATAAAAAAAATGAAAAAAAAAATTATAATGATCTTTCACGGGAAGCGAGTAATCCGTTTTTCATCGAGTCTCAAATAATACACTTTTAGAGTTTAAGCCTTTATAATAATCGATTTATTAAGTTTTTGCGATTGTTACACAATGAAAATTAAATTGTTATGCAAATATACATTTATTTCCAACGATATTATAATCAGTTAGCGCTTCAATTAAGTGTTTAATTACGCAATTATTGCTTATCTGCACTCCACCCTCTTTTGGACCACTGTATTTTGTATGAAGAAACATTTTATTAACTTTGGCTAACTTTTGCTGTCCTAATTTTTTTCTTCTTATACAATGAAATGACCATTAAACATACATAAAACTGAGATGATTGGCAATAAAAAAAAATCTATAAACATATTATTATTTTCATTTATGGCAAAAATGTTTTCCCAAAAAAAAGACTATGATTCCTAAGACAGGTTCCCTGTATCTCCTATGGTTTTGGATTTCCTCATACTGTCCTTGTTAAAGAAACATTGAGTGTACAGTGTGTTTTTTTGCATTTACATCTTAAATAACTAATCACAAAACACAATGTTCTATAATGTGCATAATATTAACAAGAGCTACGCTTCTTTCGTCGTTTCACAAACCTCCTTAGTAAAAGTAAAGACGCTAGACGAAAGAGCTACTTTTGCTGTGAAAAAGGGTTTTGAAAGCCATACAAATATATTTAATCATGTTATTACTGACAAATACTATTGTCGTTGTATTGATGTACAATGACCCAGATTCTGTTCATTGCTTAACTACAAAAAACTCTCAGAAAGGTAAATTACACGTATACTTCACGTGACTTATTTTAACTTAATACTTTGTCTTTGATCTTTGTATTAATGACTATCATTCGTTCCCTCGAGGAACACGGAAATTCAAATATATTTAATAAATATAATTCAAAATATATGCAGAACATATGAAGTTTATTATTTTAACGTAAGTAGTATTACGGACGTTACTATGCCTTGATTCAACGTACACTCGAATCGGATGCCTCTATGCGTGCGTACCTACATAGTTCTGGTCAAGGTGAAGTTGAGTCACTTTCGACATCGTTCCTCTGCGTTTGTTATTTATTACGTAGGTACTACTTTTTGTTGTAATATTTTATGTGATATGTGACGACTTATTGGAACAGAGCCGGTGCGTCATAACTAATTGTGCAATCAGACATGAGACAGGATCATGGTGAGAGGGTTGCTACGGAAACATTTTTTTTTAATCCTGTTCAGTGTCCTGTCAATAAACCCTGTGTAGTATACGGGGAGTACAAAAGGAGCTACGACATCTTCATAGACACGTGTGACCTTGTGTGGACAACAGCAGACGAAGTTATACATTTTTCTTCAATTGTAGATTGATATGCTGCCGTCTGTAAATTGAGTTCAATATCTATGGGAGTGAAATTTGTTTTATCTATACATTCATAAGTGCAATGGACCTGAATAATGCAATTGGAGAAGTATGCTTGGACTTGGGTTCCAGTCAATACCCGTACAGCAACTAAGGACACACTAGCGATTTAGTTTCTTGCGTTGTGACCTCATCCAAATGTCAAGTAACCCTGAAGAGTATTTATTTTTAAATCCAAGTTTGAATCCAAATTGAGTCCTGAATTGTCCAGTAACAATACTTGACGGTAAATGATTATCTTTATATTATTGTTTATTGAATATCATGATGTTATACTATTATGATATTCAATTGTTTTTTTTTGGTGAAATTTACGAACCAGCAACCTCGCCGCTGCACACGCTGCTGGTGTAGTCCAGTCCGATCGAAGGAATTTTTCTTTGTCTTTGATCTTTCTATTAATGACTATCATTAGTCACTATTCATAACAACGTGCGACTTTTTATTCTTCTCCAAAAACTCATTAATTCTATAACACAGAATGATATTCCAACAACTGTTACCTATCTACCGAAAATATATAATTAAATTTCCTTATCGGTGTAATACTTACAGCGTGGTACAAGCATACTAACTAACCTGGCAAAGTCCTCGATAAGTGGTGTCGTGAACTGCGGGGTCTCGCAGTAGGATGTTTACTAGATTGGAAAATGAAATGATTTTCATTAACATTACGAAATTTATTTAAATTGTTGGTCAAATGTGAATATTGTTATTATATGTAAAGTGGCAGGCATTAAGTAATCAAACGTTACGAGAGGACTGTACAAGGTACATTTATTTCGGTTTTTTTTTAAACTGCTGAGTATATTATAAATATACTTCCGCGCACATAATTCGATACACCTTGCATTTTTATTTTTAAAGTGCTAGATTAAAAATATTGTTATCATTGAAGAAAAAGTTTCCTTGGTGTTAGAAATACAAATTTTCAACAAGGATTCATGAAAATAACGTTAAGTGTACCAGTTTCCAAATTGCGTAATATATTTTCATAAATTAATCAGTTTAGGCTTAGGACATTTAATACTGAAAATGTAAGGTGGCGCAAATTTTGTGGCAGGGAGTGTTTAATTTTTACATTTCTTTTTTATTAACTGTCACGATTTATTGTGATACAACGAGTACAAAGTGCTAAACATCATATAGTATACTTCTTTTACCTGAATTTCAATATGTCATAAGTGCACGCCGTTCTGATTATCAACAAACCAGACCATGCAAAACTGCTACTTGGAGAAAGCGTAGTTGAACGGCTTCGAAGCTTAAGAGGATGAAAAAAAAAGGAAGATCTAAAATAAACTTCCGATTGAAATAAGAAATTCTAATAATAACCGTAAGGGTTTAAAGGTTGTATTCAAGAACTCTACTCAATGCTCAAGTCAGGACATGAGTATGCTTTCAAGCTCTAGAAATCATACTCAAGTCTTAGAATACGACCCTAAGACAACGTTTTTTTTTCTTATTCTTTGGCATTATGGCGTCCAGTGTTTGGCCATATGCAACTTCATTGGGTTGTCAATTTTTGGTAATTCTTTCAAAAAACTTTTTAATTACCTCAAAATGAAATGACATTCCACAATATTTGAGATTTAATTTTAAATTGACATTGTATGTAGTTTAATTAAGTTCTTAGGTTCAGACAGTTTGTATATTTTAGTATGTGACCTTAGAGGATGGAAAAAAAATTAAGGAAATTGTGACATACGTTATTTTATTAGACGATTTTTTTTCCATCCTCTAAGATTAGACGGCATCGTGCATCGACATGAATGAATACATATACAAATTATTGCATACAAAGAAATTTATATTGTTTACAAAGATATGAATAATGAAGATATGAATGAATACGAATCACAGTGATTCAATATGAACTTTTGTAACATTTTTGTAACCTGTGTACTTGGTACTTGGTGTAACGGGCTTGTGTCCGCAACTCGACGTCAAGGCGCCTATTTTGCGTGTGGTGGGTGCAGGGTCCTACTCGTGCCGTGTAACCTGTGTAATAATCAGAAATAAATTGAATTTGAATTTGAACATAAACGAATATTTTCTTTATTTATTTTTTTGTTTTTTATAATACCAAGTGACGGGACGACCAATCGTGCGCCTGATGGTAAGCGACACGCCTGTTCTTAGTTATTATTTAGAAAAAGACTAAACCTGTAATAATTACTTTTTATTGTTGTAATTTCTATATACTATTTTATATACATCTCAAAGTACCTTCATTATATTATTAGCATTTGGGTTGTTACTCAATTTATAATAATGATCGGGTGTAAAGACATAATATGGGTAAATTTTATTTTCGTATTCGAATTGTGGTCTGGTCTAGTACATCCCTCCTCCCCTATTTCTTTCTATCAATAATCAGCACTGCTGTTATACGGAAGGTGGCGTCAGCGCAATCACAGATACGGGAGACTTCAGATATTGTATCTCATGGTAAAGCTTATGCGATGTTCATATTTATTTAGCACAGCATATGGGTACAAGCGGCGGTAGGCTAGAAATTTCCCGTTCTGGTTTACTTACAAAACAAATAGTGGTATGTGTTAGAGCGTTATAGGTATGGTGGTTAAGGGAAAATAATTTAAAAAAAGCCGTGTGTGCACGTAATGCTGGTTTTGGAGTGGCGGCTGTATCGATATGTCCGTTGCGCTGACAGGCGGGCTATCTGAATACACGCAATAGTATAAAATGCAATAACAAAAAATACAATTATTGAACAATCTCATCTAATTATAAGTTTTACTGAAAGACGTAGTAAAACTTAGCTTATGTTTATTCTATTCTTATGAACAAACTTCAAAGTAATTTCCTTCGTTGCTTAGATACTTGTCCAAATCCTTTTAGTATTCTCTACTTGGTACTTGGCGTAACGGGCTGGTCTCCGCAACTCGACGTTTTAGTATTCTCTATAAAGACATAAGATTTTCTAGAAAATAATGAAGCAATAATTTTTCTGACGGATATTTAAAAAATATCAATAGACGTTTAATAAGTGCACTCCGTTCAGTTTTGTTCAAAGAAAGTAGTTGTGGGGGAAAATTGCTTATTTATTTTTTATGTAGTCTCCAGTGGGGCGTTGTCAGACAAGCGATTCTCCAAAGCACTTCCGCCTAATTGGGTCTTACGCTGCGTCCGGCCAGCCTGTTCAGGCACGTATTAAGATCGTCATTATTATCTTTTTCGGGATGTGCGGTCAACGTCGTTCTGGCACCTTTTTAAGTGACGTAGCCTACCTTTCATAATGCAATCAAAATTAACGTTGTTGTAATAATAATAATAATAATAATAATATTTCAGGGGCCTCTACTGATATAATCCATTGTCGTTGCAATAATGTGAGCATGACTGTATTTCGGTTTAAACGGTTACACGCACATGGGACTTTTTAACTATGCCTCAGAGTGACGTGTTTAGATTTGAAGCTCTGAGCGGCACTGCAGCTGTTATCGACAGGCGTGTCGCTTACCACCAGGCGCACGACAGATATAAAAAAAAATCCCAATAGTTGGATCCGCAAACGAGTTCATTCCAGTTAGCCTCGATGTTGTCAAACTTGAAGCGGATTTCTGTGATGTCGCTTCCAGCATAGATGCAAAAATCGATCCTGCTCAATAAGGCACGTACCTATTGTTCACCGGTTCTTGAACCCGAGTCCTTGACTCCGGCTGACTGTACCACAGCCAGAGAAGACCGCCTCTCCCATTTAAAAATTATAAATTAATTTTTTAGACCATGGATGAGGCGAGAGTCTAAAATAGATAATAACAATAATATTTTTTTATTTTCAGACAACAAACAAGTCTACATTCGTTAGTAACAATATTGTTCTTTATATTATGTTACTATTAAATCTAAATTTAAAAAATTAAAAATAAATTCACTCGTATGCCTCAGACGCAAGGCGAAATAAGTTGCCGCATAAAAGGAGAGCGAATTCTACTGGCAATGGTTTCTAGTATGGTTGGAGTTGGCACGCAGTCCGCAGAGCAGTGAGGCTGACTTTTTGCGCATAATGGTATAAAAGTCATCTGTACGTGGCCATTGCAAATAATAATAATGATAGTGACAAATTCGTTTATTTATCTCCACACATTAATAAGTAAAAAAAAAAAAAAAAAAACCGGTCCACAGTGTTTAATAACAATAGTGATGTGAGATAAAAATATGCCTGACGCGCTGCAGAACCGCGGCAGCCATTACAACATCCGAAAACCGTTGTTACATTGTACTCGCAGGGCACTGATGGCCCTATGTGTATAGTCGGTTCAAAATGTGGACGTTAGAAAACTTAGCATTATGATTTAAATAGCAAGATTTTATATTTTATTTTTATGGTACTAAGTGACGGGACGAACAAGTCGTGTTTCTTGGTGGTAAGCGACCATAGTAGTTGCAGTGCCACTCGGAACTTCAAATTGCAAAGATCTGAGGGCCACTGCCACCGCACTCGTCGACAAGGTCCATGAGCCCATTACTGCTTGGCGGCAGAAATAGGTAAGGTGGCATTACTTTTCTGCGAACTCATTCACAAGGAACTCTACTGCTACTAAAACTTACATGTTCACTAAACTGCACAAACTTTCGTATCACCGTATAACATTTTACCTCCAACGCTCTACGTTCCCTCTCTATATTCATGGGGTCTTTAAGATATAAGAGAGTTACGACACATATCGACATGGAATCGAATTAAGACGGTCAGGAAAACGTGTATGTCCAAGAGCGAAAAAGACATTCGAAAGAAAGAATATAATTTTTATTTGGTCTCTACTAGTAATATAAAGTAAATCTTAATATGAAACATAGAGATCCGGAATGGTCATCACTCAGCATTTGTCGGGTTGTGCATGCAAAACAACCCAACGCTGATATGCTGTTGCGGTCGAGGAACGGAGTGGATACCACCGACAATGAATCAACAAAAGATAAATTTATAATTTCACTATCTCTCGGACTTTTTATCAAAATAAAAAGTCCGAGTGACAATGAAAGTTCGTCCAGGATCGTACTGCCACCTAACCTGTTTTGCGCCAACAAGCAGTAATGTGAGCATTACTGCGTTACTGTTTCGAAGGATAAGAGTGCTGGTTAAATTACAAGCACTTGAGACTTATCAACTTATGTCTCAGGGTGACTTGACTGCGACAGTGTCTTTCAGATCTTTACGATTAAAACTCTGCGTGGCTCAGCAACTGCTATGGACAAGCATCTCGTCTTGTTCGTTCCGTCGCTTGGTATTATAAAAAGAAAGATGTAAGGGAATTAATACATTTTTTTACGAGTAGTAAGTGGCAGTAATGTTCACATTACTGCTTGGCGGCTGAAATAGGCCAGGTGGCAGTATTTCCCTGGACGAACTCTTTCACAAGGAGCTCTACAGCTATTGAACATTCACGGATAGTATAATCGAACAGACTAAGTACTACAACTGTAATTTACAAAACAAATTGATGTATATAAGATCGTTGCGCGTAACTAAATAAAACAGACGTCTTTGCCACCATGAGCTGAATACATTTACGCAAAAACGCGTAATTTTTTTCTGTTCTTTCTTTTTAGTGTTATTATCTTTATAAAAAATTTCTTATCCAAGTGCAATAACGGACATCTAGGAGATAAGCGACATGAATGTATTAGTATACTTATTATAGACGTCGTGGAACAATGCAAATGCTGTAGTCAGATATAGAACATTGATCAGCCGGCTAGGTTCAACGGAATGTTCGTGTTCCAGAGGGGAACGATAATTAAGTCAATACAAAACTCGTGAAGTCTACGTGTAATTTGCCTTTGTTGAGAGCATCTATTTCTTAGCAATAAGCAGTTTACACAGCATTTGTAATATGATTTAATATCTGTAAGTGTAAGGTATTTTTAAGAGAATGAGGCTCTTTATTAGGTGTTTATAATCAATGTTAAGGTCACATAAAATATGTTAAAAAAAAACAACTGACGATAGGACATAATGTCTTTTATCATTGCGTGAATTTTAGCATTCTAAAGCAATGTTTGTAAAAACACATAAATTCCGAAACATGGACTTAAGGTTCTTTACCTCTCACTTCTAGATATATTTGTATTGATTTCAAACCCTCCTTTACAGGATTGAAGAGTAAACGCAAAACCGGTAGCTAATTTGCAAATGTATGTCACATCTCAATGGAAAGGGACAAGGTTGTACAAAATTTGGCGCATTGGAAGAAGATGCGCCGTCTTTACTTTCACTCTTAGGAGATTTTTGTAACGACGATAAACTTAGCTCTTGGTAATATTGTTGCCGAGCACAAAGGGTCCAAATTCTGAAGAAAACGTTGAATGATGAAAATTTATTGAATAAAACGTAATGAGTACAACGCCCCAAACGCGAGCTAAGATAAGCAATGATTGTGTAATTAAACACTTTACACTAAGGAAGTCCGGTTCGGATTTCCGATTTCGATTATATAATACACTCACACGCTTCACCGACCCTTGCCTTGTCTAGGCGTAGCACGGTCATCTCTCAGGGCTAACAAGTAGCACATACGTTTTTATTTCATATAAGGTATTTGACACAAAGTTATATATTATATATGTAATAGTTTCATTTAGTGTGAAATTGGATCCCCGCGGCGGGAGCAGCTTTCCCACTGTATACGGATATGGTATTATGTTGGACAAGGTATCTGCCAGGTATTGGAGGTATTGGTAATTTTTTACGTATCATTTTGGGGACAATAGAATGCTAGGAACGGACCATGGGTCTCTAATTCATACGAATCGGTAGAATGATCTGCTGCAATCCCCACGCTTCGGTACGTGAGAGACGTAATTTTTCAATCAAATTTGATCACCGGCTCGTCGTTTGCATCGCTTACATTTAATCTTTCCAACGTTTGTAAAATACGAGTTTTGAATATACGCCATTCGTATGAAAAGTTTATAGAAACGGTGTAAATATAAAATAGTAATCTAACACTATTATTACTCTGGTATCTCATGAATCAGTAGAGAACTTCGGACACGGCTCCCTTTATCTTTAGCATTTCTGTATCCATCTGTATTATATCCCATTGCTCCCTTCCTGCGACTCCAATTGGATTTATTATATATACTCATGTTAAAAGGGATAATGGAAGTATGCAGACATTTTATTTAGGTGTATTTTGTTGACAGGTGTGAGAGGGAGTGAGTGAGTGGCGACGGGCGAGCCGGTGATGCAGCGAGCGTACGCGGGCGGCACCGCGCAGCCGCAGCCACCCGGCCCGGCCGCGCCCCCCCATCCTCACCACGCACAGCATTACCGCGCCCACGCACTTTATCCGGACATCGATGATCAGGTATTTTATAATCACCATTTTTACCAGACGGCTAGTATCCGGGTTGGATGAGTGTATGAAGCGCGAATGAAGATAAGGCAGAAGTATGCATGATCATAGTAAGTAGGCGGTATGTATTAAAACATGTTGTTTATGAATGTATGTGTACTGTTTCAAATTCATTCATTTATGTTTTTGCATTTAGTACACGTTCTCACTCCATCATCAGTTTTTACCTTGGCGATAAGGATAAAAAGAAAACCGATCCAATCAATCATTCAAAGGAGCGTCGGTACGATATTGGATGTGCATTCGGTAGCCTGCGTACGTTTTTAGTTTTTATTGATATAAGTTTGCTATATGCTGACGATATTATGAAGACATTTATACTGAGATTGTGGAAATAATAAATAAAACCGACTAACCCTTCTACAACATGGCAGTGAACGACACACAGAAACGTGTGATCAAAAGTATTTTTCGAAATTTAGTGTAGTGTTGCCCACAGACATATATATGTCTGTGGTGTTGCCCAATGAAATACCAAGACGATACTAACCCCGGACTTGGGCTTGGTCTCGCGTCAAAACACCTGGTATTGGTCTTGGTATGTTGCCACCAACGTACCAAGACCTATACCAGATGTTTTGACTGTCTTGCTGCATAAGCTCGTGGCAATTAACTATTGCTACTTATCAAACTACCATGTGATATCTTTTGAATAACGCATCAGAGTACTTAAGTACATTTTAAGTGCATATTGACATATGTAATTAACCTTAGAACATTTTTACTATCATATTGGTTGGTAAATTTTAGACAATGAAAACTGATACTAATTTGAGTTAGACACTGATTGGAGTACGCGTTGGAGTATGTTACGGATACAAGCTTGTTAGTTAGTTTATCGAATTGCAGTGTATGTTGTTGTTGGTATAATTCGCTAACTTCACTCGTGTTATTTGTTTTTACCTAATGTCACGTGGCCGTGTAGTTTGACGTAACTACGAGATGCAAGTGTCTCTTCAGACTCGACTTGTTCTTGCTAAAATCTTGCAGGGTCGGTCTTGCAAAAATGTAAGACAGATTTTGGGCAGCATTAAATGCCTGTTTCAACTAAGGTAAAGCAACGAAGAACATTGTTGTTTTCGTAAAAGTTCGATCCATCAAGAATTTGTTATGTTGTGCAACTTTAGAAAAGCATGAACAGTACCAATTATTTGCTTTGGTGAGCAGCGCCTTTTGAAACGTCGGCGTTTAGGACCCCGAGTCTACAGATTATAAATAAAAGTCACGGATAGTTTTACACTTATATTTCATCGGTTTTATAAAGCTCTGCCCCGTAGCATGGCTACGCATGATAGTCGCGACATACGCGATAAAATTGAAATAAGCGCGTACTATTGGCTGTCTCAATCAGATCTAATTTAGATAGCCAATAGCGCGCGCTAATTTCAATTTTATCGCGCGTGTCGCGACTATCATGCGTGGCCATGCTACGGGGGCAGAGGTGGGTACGATAGGCGATAGGTCCTCAAGTTTCGTCCGGCGATAGAACCCTGAAATTCACAAAAAATATATGAACAGGTATTCACTAAAGAACACCGGTCGCGGCGCGTCCTGATGAGTATAAAAACAGCTGCAATTGAACGTGCCTCAATTTCTACTAAGTTCAAATAAATTACTATACTACAGTACGTTGAGGCATTCTAAGTTACACATTATAGATTAACCAAGTTTGCAAAAATTAAGGGAATCTATTAACAAACTCATTCGAGCAGGGAACACTTAAAATTACTATATAAGAACTACAACACTGTTCTCGTGAATTCGGGACAATAAACTACATAAAATGGAATTCTTTCCACACGTGAAGCTGTAACAGAAATTGACCTTCCAATACACTCAAAATGGCATCTGGATCATATACAGAAGTGCAATATTAATAAGATTAAATAAAGTAACTAGTCACTCACCCAAGTCTGGGATACGTATGAAAACACTTACTAAACAGATAGACGAAAACTTTAATCATGTAGGTACGAGAAGGAACAAACCGAGAAAGGATTTTTGGGCTTTTTGGACCGTGAGGGGCTTTTATAGGCAGCCCTCACTGTTTAGACTTGGAACATTACCTCACCACTGCACTGGTACGTGCCGGAAGCAAAAATTCTCGCTTTTGGACGTTCACTACCATAAAGCAATTTCCAAGCGACACTATAGATTAAAGAGTTCATCCAGAGATACAATCTATGGCTAAGTTCAAGATAATAAACATCCAATGAACATATCAAATGGTTGTTCACCAAAATTTAGTACAACCGCACAGGGAAATTTCAGGCACTTTTCTATTAATAACTAAGAATTACACAAAATATAATAATTACATAGACATAAGACTGGCGAGTACAGAACCCAAAGGAGACTACCCACATCAAAATGATAAAAATTGTCAGTTGACATGATGGTATTTCGTTCTTATGAACCTGTCAAACCCCATAAAACATAATTACGGAAACAGATTTTAGTTTTTAGTGTTTTAATTGCGCAGTGTTATCGAAAACCGTTACATTTTGCGTTTTACCTTTTTTTGCCATGGGATTTGTAACCGTTGTGCTAGGCAACACAGATTTTATAAGGTATATAGTATGGTAAACAAATTTGATTGCTGTGGGATGTTTTAATTCGCAATATAACGCAGAAATTGTAGTCTGGTAAATACCCGGCTTATACTGGACATTTTTCTGTCTTGGCAGTTTACATTGTGTTGCAATTGGTCATTAATTACCAAATAATTTTCTTGCATAATATTAAGCAAGTTCTCGTAACACCACAAATAATCTAATTGTGTTTGTTTTGTATCGTCGGCTAAATTTCAAAACCTCGTAACTCTGTTTTGGATGAATTAGCTTTATCTTCGTCTAAAGCGTCTTCTTCTTTTTTTAAATGTTACGACCCTTATCGAAATAATCGATGATTTCGCCAATATCAAGTAAAAATAACGCACTCACTCATAGCCCCGCACTAGGGAAACCCCGTGTCGCGGGTGCCATGGACACACACATAGACAACCACATTTTACACCTAAACTCAGAGAGAGAGAAATATATGATACAAATATTTATCCCGGCCGGGGAATCGCACCTGGGATCTCTGCGTGACAGTCCAGCATAGTAACCGGTCGGCCACAGAGGCAGTTCTATGTTCAGTTCAATGAGTATTTACGGTAGTTTTGTAAAAATAATATAAAAATTATGGCGGACGACGTCATTAGCAAGGCCGGTACCTCCCACAATCTCCCCAATTAAAGCTTAAAATATAACTTCTATACCTTTTTTATAGTTATAAAATAAAGGTATAATGATAGATTGTCATATAACTATTCTTAGTAATTATGTTTTTTGTGCCTAATCAACAGTTCGCATTAATAGAGGTTACGAGATTTACAATTTAGTCGACGGTATACTTTTTGCTATTATAGAGATGGTAGGTCTGAAAACCTTTACGAATACTATGCTTTTATCGATAAACTCGGAACACCTTTACGATTTAAGTACCTTAATCTTTGGTAACCGTTTCGAGTTTAAGCGGTATTCTACCGTTATGCGGTAAGTAGGTACTGTTCAGGGTTACCTTTGAAAACCAGTTACCAAAACAGTAGCTGTTTATAAAGTCATACTTGCCAAAAATATACAAAAGTTGCAAATTGCTGTATGTTACGGCTGTTGCGCTTTTAATTTTTAGTACAAAAGATCTGGACATACAATTGTACACGTTCCAATTTATGAAATGTGGAAGGATATTTTCACGTTAAGTGGGAAAAAAGAAACGTAGTAGACGTTTGTAAGCAATGTAGTTTCAAAGGTAAGCGACAGATACGAGATGACCTAATTTCCAATAAAGTGGATTGAAATGGATACCCTATAAATATTTTTGGTGAAAAGAATTGAAATTTAAGTAAATAAAAAAGGAAAATCAGTTCCATGGCGATGGCGTTGCTTTATAAACAACCGCGAAAAGCTAAAAAAAAAGGAATTTTAGCAATTCAATCATTTCATTCTACCAATTTTAAGACGGTACATGAAACAGCAGCTAGTGCAATGAAAATAACTATACAAAACTATTGATATCACGTTCCCATAGTTTATGCTGTTAGAATCGATTGAAATGAGAATATGTTTGGATTCGGGCTGTGTTACAGTGATTCTGTCTAATCAGATATTTATTTTCGTTGTCTTCTACCCCGAAGTGCTTTGCATTTATTGCACTCATTAGTAGAAGTATTGTACGTAAATAAATAATATAAAACACATTACGTCACGACAAATGACCCCTCAAGTGATGTGACTAATTAAAGTCGATATCGATAGGACATCGTCAAATTTTTTCATAAAGTGATATTTAAAAGATATCTAAATCAACTCAGAGCTGTTATTTTGTATATAGCATCTCCGTTAGATATTTAATTCCTAGATTTCCACTGCACCTTTCAGTTACACCCCGTATTGGATTTATTTCTAATAATTATTTTTCATTTGTCTAAACGGGTTATCGGTATCAAATGTGATGTGAATTACCTGTAATGTGATTTACTAAAATGGATTTTACATTGTTGTTAAAAAATGTTAATTAAAAAACCTGATTTTCAGTAATTAGCTAAAACGTGCCTGATAACTAGATACTTTTGATTTGTGTACAGTACAGACATAATATTGTCGGGGAAAGTGCAATTATGCGTAACTATCATTTGATTATGAGTTTCCATTTCGGTAATTTAGTGGCCAAATCAAATCCGCGTAAATTTCGTGGCAACCAAATTAGGGTGATTTACGGGAATCTATTGTTATCAGTCCTTAAACAACTTAAATTAATGCTTACTGTGCAAAAACGAAAGTCGTGAAATAACAAAGTAATAACGTTAAATCCCTCTCCTTTGAAATTTGGTTTCGTGAAGATACGCGCTTTTTACCAATACTCGACGATTATGTCTAAATAGACACGGCAAGTAACGCGATCTATATGAAAACCAAGCGTGCCACATTATTTTGTATCTCTGACGACGTCACAAGTGCTATTTAGTGATGGGAAACCTCCTTCGGCACTAAAGCGATTGATTAAATCGAAGACGCGAATGCAGCACGTATTTGGAATAATGATTTTTCAAGTATTTGTTGATTATGAAAAGCCGTGAAATATTAATATAGTAAAATAATAACAGAATAAGATTAATAAGTCCTTTTTAACAATGTGTTTTGAAAAAAATAGTTGGCTCCGAGAGCTAAAAAAAAACATATATAAAAAATAACAACAATCTTTATAGAATATTTTATAATATTTTCTGAGGTCTTGAGATTATCCATCCATTTGTTTCATAAATTGATCAGAATTGAGAACTGTGTTGCATCAAGTGAACATCACTAATCGTAAAATTTTACCAAGAACATGAGCAAGCGGTCGTACTACGAAACTGAATGCATTACTTATACTAAAGTATTGCTCGTTCGATATTTATAGCCTATTAAAGAAGAACCGCAAGTATACCGCACCAAGTAAAAGTCGCAATGTATTACGAATCATGCGGCATGCACTCGTTTGCATATTTGTTTTCTCGCAATTCATTCAAAATGAAAATAAATGATTTTAAAACAATTTATGCACATTCTGATTACAAAATTGCATAATTGTGGAAGGAAATGTCCCTGTTTATTTATGTTCTCACAGCTGTGGTGTTCTTGCAGTTTCAAACGGCACAAGTAGGCATTTTTTGCGTTTTCGACTTGTATTTAAACTACGATAACGGCCGGGCGTAATAATTTTTTTTTAGTTGTCTAAATTGGTTATCGGTGTTACATTAACGATGGAACCTAAAGTATTAGTGTTTAATTGTAATAATGATGGTTCGTTTATGTAAAGGGGTACCGGTATTGTAGTAAACGGCGATACTTAAAAAATCTGAAGTATCTCTCATCATCATCTCTTTCCAATAAAAAAGGAATCGTTAAAACCGGTTCACAGATCGGAGTTATCGCAAAATATACATACCAAAAAAATCGGTAAATAACAGGTATTTTCGATACTATTCTCAGTCTCTCAAGCACTATTTCACCAAGTAAATATCATATATCATATGATATAGGATATTTAGATGTTTGTATATTATGTAACAAACAGGACATTTTGACTAACATTTATAAACGGAATAAAACACTTTATTAGGTATTTTCACCTACCTAAAAACCGCCAATGTAGTAAATCAGCGATTGCAGAACCTGGAAATAGGCACAAATCATTGCATCTAGTTTCGTCGTACGGGTTCTCTCGACCGATCGCCACTTTTTTATTATTTTATTTATTTGTTCAGGTAACAAATAGTCATATACAAACAATTGTCTAAGAACAGTGTACATGTATAGAAAAATAAAGTAAATTGTGCAATTACATGACGGATATAAAATATCTACATAATGTCACCAAAATGTTTTTATTACAGCCATAAATAAAAAATATGCGTTAGAACTACTAGAATGTCAGTTCTCCCGCTATTTTCTTAAATGTATTTAATGAATTTGCAAGCATATCATAACAAGATTGCCTGAGCATTTGGTAGTTAGCATGATTTGTTCGCCAATTTTAAACAAAATGTCTTTTTTTCAACGTGAGGAGAGGTAGGAGAGGTACGAGGTACATTAAACGCGATTTTCTCTAAAGGTTCAGCGGAATGAATGTCACTGTGAACGAGCTTGTATAAAAATATTTAGGAAATGCCGTCTAGAAATCACCGACTGTACATCGTGCCTTTTACTTCTTCTTAAAATGGCTCTACACTTGGTTGTTGTTGGTTGGAGGTTGGCCGTCAATATGGCAAATTGGTCCATGTCCATGGCCAAACGAAACAGTTGTTCCGCGCTCGCCTTTTTATGCTATAATAATAATAATTTAGCCCTGCACTAGGGAAACCCTGTACCGCTGGTGCCATGAACACACTCATAGACAACCACAAATTACACCCAAACTCACGACAGAAAATAAATGTAAGCCATACGAATATTTCTATCGGCCCGAAAATCGAACTTGGGACCTGTGCGTGGCAGTCCAGCATGGTAACCGTTCCGCCACTGAGGCAGCTAAAATCTTGTAAAGTTACTATCTTAGCTTAGTCAAATATAGCAAAAACTGGCGCGGTAGTCCAGGGACTTCAAAAATTTATTTTAACCCTTTCTATTCTATCTTGATGAACAGCATACTGAGGGTTCCTTAAAACACTTCCAAACTCTCAAATATTATGAACGTAAGCGTTGTATAATATTTTAAGTGTACCCTACTTTTACTCAAGAATTGTGTGTGAAGCGATTGAAATTTAAAAAAAAAATCCAAATAATTTGAATCAGGACGGTTTCAAGTTATCTGGAGCGTGGAATCACGTATTTGCAAAAACTCAATATCGTTTCTCGCGATCGACTTCTTACTAGAATACGGTTTCGGCATGGAATAAGGACACTGTAGTATTGTATGTGGCGGTATCTTGAAAAATATAGAGGGTGGATGAAGATTCCACCGCCAAGATGGAGATATAATAACATCGCATCACCAGTAAGTCCGTGACCAAGGTAAGGTCTTAACGTCCGCGCCGGGGAAATAGGTAGGTGTGAAAATACCTATTTAAGTGTTTAAACGCGTTTATTTCCGTCCTGTTTTTAAATGTTAGGACATTTTGACATAGGTTTTGTTTATTTTGCTTCGCTCGTTATCCGCTCAGTAATCAAATAATGATTAGAACAAAATGATTGTCATCAATAGATAATAAGTACTGTCGTTGCTTAATGTCTCGCGACGCCGTCCATGGTCAACGCGACACGCGTTCCCGTGAATTGAATTTATTGTTTTAGAATCTAAAACAATAAATTCAATTTGATAAAATATAATAAAATTTAGATAATTCATTAGTATTTCCACAAATCATATATGTTATCTCTTTTGGCCCGACACCTACGTGATAATTTAAGAGAACCTGCATTTATCCTGAGTGTATTAAACTAAAATATCATTAGCCTACTCCCAAGGC
The DNA here is from genome assembly GCF_003589595.1 of Hyposmocoma kahamanoa. NCBI lineage: Eukaryota > Metazoa > Arthropoda > Insecta > Lepidoptera > Cosmopterigidae > Hyposmocoma > Hyposmocoma kahamanoa. The sequence continues at coordinate 4,681,662 of NW_020656077.1, forward strand.
GATTTATTGTATAGGCAGGATGAAATCAATGATAAGTTTTTTTAAATTTTTTATGATATCAAGTGACGAGAAGAACAACAAGTCATGCGCGAGGTGGTAAGCGACACGCCTCACAGTGATTTAAAACTCGATCTAGCCGGGTAAAAAGGGTCACCGTATTTTTTCCATTGCCCTAGTAAAAATGGTAGCCAAGAATCCAGAGCTCACGATTTCAGTCAAGATTTTGTGTAAGTGTCGTCTAATATTACAATTTTTATTTCAAAGTACAATAAACTAGTAATTAAACTGTAGAATTGTATGCATTTTCGCATTTCGTTTAACAACACCTCGTACAGTAAATAAAAAAGTGGTATAGTGATAGATCGTGAGGTAGTTGGTAAGTAGTATTATTTGACATTATAATAACTGAAAATACCTATTCAGTCATTAAGATAAATGAAGGCGAAAGCGGTAGATATCAAATTAATTAACACATGCATTTGGGTTCTCAGATCAGAAACTACATCGCACATGACAACTAACATAGTATTCTCTCAAAAATTGCCTTATAATTAATATTACCTAATTAATAAAAGTGTTCTCCTGTCGCTTGGAAATTCAATCGTAAACGAATGACATACATAGACAACGAAATTCTAGAGATAAATTATAATATAAGGAAGTTTTGAGATAAAATACAATATAAAGCTATTTTTGAGATAATACTATGTTAGTTGTAAGTGCGACATGTACCCTCTTGTACTTTGCCTGTATTTTTTATATATCATAGGCTTAACCATGTAGTTTTTTTTTCAGTACACGAGTTATATATATCAAGAAGTGAAGAAAATAGAATACACGATTGTTGGAATATATTTCGCTGCAATTCGATATAAAGGACGCGACAGTCTTAAAGAAATATTAAAATAAGCATTGCTCATATTTCAGCGAATTTGGACGAAATGTGGGATAATGGCGGAAAAAAGCAAGATCGCTTTGAAAAAATGCAAGTGGGTAATGTTTGGCTCAAAGGTGAAGAAATAAAGTATACTGTAAAAACTGATAGCTTTTGATTTCGAGGAAAAACGCACGATGACGTATTCTAAAATTCTGGATTTTATTAGAAAAGTGCGGGAAGAAGATAAGAAGTGTGAGTTTACCCAGTTTCCACGACTCTGACTCTGGGCAGGTAGACAGTTTGTAATTAATTTATTGTAGGAGAATTAATTGGAGGTATCTAATTGAAAAATAAACGATTTTAAATTTTCCTGCAGCTAATATTTATTTTTATATTGCCCTATGCACAACATTTGTTGGCAAATGACATTATGTAAAAACAAAATGCCAATTTAGACTGAGACGTGGTTCCAAACAAAATGTTTATGAATGGAGACCAACTTTTCTGTAGCAGTAGAGCTCCTTGTGAAATAGTTCGCCCAGGGAAGTACTGCCACCTTGGCTATTCCAACCGCAAAGCAGTAGTGTGAGCATTAGTGCGTTCCAGTTTAGAAGGGTAAGTCATCTACAAAATGTATTGAGTGCGACCGGAAAATTTACGTCCTTTGTAATTGCATCTATCTAGTCGTGTTGTTAATAGTAGCAGCTCTTGACGCCACGCTTCCAACGAGTAAAGTCTCTGCTACGGGCTCTGGTTTTTCAGAACGTTTTCGAGAATGTGATTTTGATACCTAAACATTTACAGTTTATATTTTAATTGTGAAGAAAATGAATTGTTCATTTAAATAAAGTCTGCGCTTGAGTCTTATTTCACCAGGGACGAACGGTCCGTTAGATACAATTTCCATCGATTTATAGGTATTGAACGGAAAATGGCTTGCATTGAAACATTTGCTGTATGCCTTCTACATCGGCTTATTTTCTTCAGTAACTCGCCACTGTCTCTAACCGAATTATTACAAAAAATACTACAGTCTGTCTATGGCTTTTAAAATGAACTTGTGGCTACGAATATACAATACAGGGTTATTTAATAATTACTTATTTCAATGCGAATTAGCTTATGCCGGTCATATTCGGACTAGTGTTCACTACCTAATTTCCGTGCCAATTTTTATTATTTAAATATTCGATTTTTCGTGAAATATTATTTCATATTCGAGAATTGTATCATGAAATATTATTTAATAATTACACGATAATGTACTTGAATATTTAAGTAATAATAATTGTGACGGAAATTAGGTAGTGAACACTAGTATGAGTCCGAGTTCCGATACAGGGTTATTTGTAAAATATAGAGATGAAACGGATAGTGATTGTGCGGGATACCGGATATCCGGCCGCCGGATATCCGGCCGCCGGATATCAGACTCACAGTTACATCACTCTTTGTCTATATTAAAATAGCAGTTGATACGCCCGTTACTCTTTTGTTTGATTTTTTTGATTTGTTCGTGATCTAACTATTCTAAAATTCGCAGGTTTTGCCGAAAACATTTTTTCTAAATCTTCTTGCACGTTTCATTATTATCGTTACACGTAGTTCATTCGATATAAGTTTGGCCATACACGCTACGGTCTACCGGAGAGGTCTACCTGCGCAGGTTGACCGCTTGTCGTAGCGTAGAGATCTTCAGTTAATTTCGATATGGCATCGATTGAAGATGACGACGATGTGATGGCTTTGATAAATATTGCGTTAATCTTAAAAAATAATAATACGAAAACCGGTAATAAAAAGCGAACGAAGTGGTGTAAAAATTGGTTATTAAAAAGAAAAACTTATAGCCACATCAATCTAATGAATGATTTAATATTTGTACTTGAAGAATTTAAAAACTACCTTCGGGTGGATGAGAAGACATACCTGGGATTACTTGTAATGGCGGTTATGGTGATAGAAAAAAAAAGATAGTTATTAGAAACAGTATTCTCTGCACGAAAGATTTATCAATTACTTTGAGATTCCTTGCAACTGATGAGAACGACTACTCCATACCGCAACTAGAAATGACAGGGCAGTCGCCTGCCCAGGTAGTACATGCAAACATGCACAGGTTTACCGTACAGTATCACTACAACGAATTGATTTTCGATCTTGCGCCGGTCACCTGCGCACGTACACAAAACTGCACAGGTCGGTTCCTACACACGTTCAAGTGTACCTGCACAGTACACCTGCACCTCTCCGGTAAACCGTAGCGTATATGGCCGGCATTAAATCGATTATTATTTGAAGACAGTTTGAATTGATCGTGATCGCGATCCTTTCATTTGATGATATGGTAATATCAAGCAGCACCTAAATTTAACAAAGTTTGCAGGAATTTATAAATAGCGAAAAGCTGTCCTCTGAAGCTGGTCTTGTCTATGAAAATAAACGGAACCTAATATTATCACTTATTGCAGAAATACTTGACTTCATCCACCATAATTTGCCGTCATTGAAATTTGATTACTTAGTTTACAGATTACGTTATCTAACTTCATAGCTCTTTGCAGTTGCAAGTAATGAACAGATTGTCAGCAATCGTGTAGTTACTATTTATTTATCCCATTGCTACCCTTTTAAATATTTTTTTTTATAATATCAAGTGCTATTATAAAATATAGATTTTTTTAATCGTTTATTTTCGTAGACAATACCAGCTTCAGAGGACAGCTTTTGGATATTTATAAATTTATTTGGCGTACTGATTGCGATTTTTCTCAGTTTTAATATCCCTATGTCTGGCCGTATATTGTCCTTTATTCGGTATTCGGCCGGATATTCAAATTAAGCCGGATACCGGATAGTTACCTGATATCCGTTTCATCTCTAGTAAAATGGTAATAACCTCACAGGATTGTAATATAATAAGTAATATTATTACTAACATCATAAACAACAACTTTTGTTTCGTAACTTTTTACTAGCCATAATAACTTTACCAAAAATAAAATTTTAAGTTACAATAATAATAACGCACACACTCAACATAGCCGCACTAGGGACGCCCTGAGTCGCGGGTGCCATGGACACACACATAGACAACCACAAATAACAACCAAACTCACGAGAAATAAATGTAGGCCATACAAATATTTCTCTCGACCTGGGAATCGAACCGGGAACCTCTGCGTGGCTGTCCGGCATGGTAACCATTCGACCACGGAGGCAGTTAATAAAGCTAGTTATGGTTGTTCTACGTGACAGGTTTTTAGAAGGTAGTCAGTTCAAATGTTCAAGCATTCTCCCCTACGACGCCCACTCACGCTCCTGGGTTTTACACGAGAGTTATCACTATTTAGAGCGAACAATTTGAATATTTTTATTTTTGTATGGAAGTAAAATGTGAAGAAATGATTAAGTCATGGAACAATAGTCGTTGTTTATTATGTTAGTAATACAGTCTTGCGAGGTCGTTAGTATTTTACAAATAACCCTGTATAAACTTTATTCACATTGAAAATTGTAACTTTTACGTTTTTGTTACTCTCTCGAGCAGAGTATATCACGTCAATGGAAAGTTAAAATAACAAAGCAAACACCGCCACGAGAGAGTGGCGAATTACAGGATTACTGAAACGCCAAAAACGTGTTCAGATCGCCACGAAACCTGGACGTGTTGATGCAGACAATACAAATTCAAACTAATGGATTTACGACTCATTTTCGCTCAAAGTGGCGCTTTAGACTTTTTGCCTATGATGATAACATTGACGCTCTTAATACAAAACACAAATGCAGAGAAGTAACATTGAGTTACGTGGTTTTACCCATTCATTTGGAGGACTAATACGACAGAAGCTAGATAGAAGCCGGAGACATTGCTGTTCTCACGCTTCTATGTCGCTTCACGCGCAAGTCGCGCCTTGTGCAGCGTTGCTGGTAAGTGTAGTTTCCCCTCACCGACATTAACACAATATTTTTTATATTTACGATGTGTACACAGCCTGGAAACTCTTGATATCCTATGTAATGTGTATTTGAAGTACTTATAGACTAAAATATATATGAATGATTTCATTACGTAATGCTATAAATTAATATAAAAAAGCAATTGCAATATATAGAAGGGTGAAAAACAACTTCAGGACTGTGACAGAGCGTGACTGTGTTAAAGCTTGTTTGTTTTTACTTTTTATAAAATTTCTTCCTTTCTGCTGCTGCAAAAAGTTGGGAGCACGTTAAAATTTCGTAACAATAACTTTTTTGTTTCCACGAAAGTGTTTTTCTACTAATGAAACTCTTTTTTCATGTTCTAAACGCAATTAAATGTATATATAGCTCTAATGATAATTAGCTCTTTTCCCAGTTAAACGATAAATATTTATTTTATTTCCATTTCTTCGTTCAACTTGAAATTTAGTGTATTGTTTTTTTGAATAATTTTAACAGCTGTCTCATTTAATTTATTTAATTTTTATTTTATTTTATTTAAAAAAAAATTAAGTTACTCTTACTTTTAATTTATTTCCTTCATTTTAGTTTCAAACTTTATACAGATTTTCAATTCTCGATGACATCAAAAGTGGAAATGATGCCTATAAATAGCTTCATAAACTTTTTGTTTTGAAGTATAGTCTAGGTTCATTAGGCCATCTACTAGTAACAGCCTTTGCACGTTAAATGCTGGATAATGCAGAATGAGATGATCCAAATTTGCAACAGCTAATCACATTATTCGCACTGATGATGTTGATACGTTGCAAGTGTGCTGGAAACTTGCCATGTCCAAATCGCAATCTATTCATTATTATAATGAATTTTCTAGAGGGTGACTTTCATTTTAAATATCATGGTTTAGATGGGATTATGGAAATCTGACGCTGCAACTAACTAAAAAAAATTGTTTACTAAAGAATTATCGGGTTTGAGCTTATTAAATTTATCTCGACCAGCTTTTAGCTGACCTTATTCACTTTTTAACCGACTTCAAAAAAGGTGGAGGTTTTCAATTCGGTTTTATTTTATTTGTGTGTATGTTACGCGATTACTCCGGCATTTGTGAACAGATTTTAATAATTATTTTTTTGTTGGAAAAAGGGTACCTCCGTATTGGTCTCATTTAAATTTGAATAAATCCTCTAAGGGTGATAAACTAGGGCGTGAATTAGGTGTCGCGCACTTTCCGGCACCCAATATCAATAAAACTTCGCAAATAGATGTAATTCATATAATATATAAAATTTGTAAGACCTCTATGATCTGCCAACGTCTTTTGTGGCTGTCTACTTCCAGTGTTGGCTACCAGCCCTCGTAGCATGGCTACGCATGACAGTCACGACGCGCGCGATACAATTGAAATAAGCGCGCGCTATTGGCTATCTAAATTAGATCTGATTAAGACGGCTACAGCGCGCTTATTCCAATTTTATCGCGCGTGTCGCGACTAGCATGCGTAGCCATACTACGGGGGCAGTGTTTTCTGCAGTCTTTATCTCGCCTTACTCTACTTTCATGCATCCGTTCCACGTGACCAAACCACCCCAGTATACCTGTCTATTGTAGTCATTACGCACAGTCTTCCAAAATGCTTTCAGACGTAACATTTTGAATGAAGCCTGTCACCACAACTATGGTATATATTCAAGTCATATCGTATTATACCTAGTGAGAACACAAACAATAGACGAATTAACTGTATGGAAGACGATGTATGTACGAAGTGAAAATCGAGATGGCGTGTGATAGAAGTGAACAGATTTTGAACATATGTGTTGTATACATAAGTATACATAGTATAAGTATAAGTATATTGCAACGACCCAAAATAATAATGGTGTTAATGCACAGTGAGAGCGCACATACAATTCGCTAACATCGATGTTGGCTAGCGTACATTACTCTGTGTACTTGTATTGTAATCTAGGGCGGCGAGGCTAGGCTTAGCGTTACCCCATACCGAACGGCTGCTCCCGTAGCTGCGGCAGTTGACTCTCAGTCCTGTTCCAAACGGGACGCCAGCCAAGTTGCACCTCAATCTCGCGACACGCGCTGCCTTTGTTTAACTCTGTTGTTAAAAAAATGGGAACTCAAAGTAGCATTAGTGTCATTACAATGGAATCACCTAATTCAATAGTTATAAGACCTGTAAACCCAGTGTCTGTTATTACACCTACCAGGTCTCTTTTATTGGGTAGCCATTTTCATGTGGCTAGGAATAGTTGGACGGTAAATTAAAATAAACAAAATTGTGTATTATTTATTAATTTTTCTGTTATATGAGTCGCTTTATTAATTTTAATTTATTATTTTTCTGAGTACACGCAATTAATAATTTTACCATTTAAATTTTAAATATTATTTTATATTTAAATAAATGTGCTTTACTCATTGACTTACAATTATAGCTTTACTCGTTTTATTTGATAAATATAATAGCAAATATTTATTGATTTTTTAACTTCCTGAATATTCCACTTCGGAAAATTGTTGAGCTAGCAAATTGTTGTCTAGATTCCGGCATCCGTGATCAGCAGTGTTGGTACCGTGAGTCTGTCATCAACGCGGCCTATCCACCCGACGCCGAGCACAAGTATGGCTAATCCGACCAATCCTGGCACGGGCAGCAGCGGTGCCGCCGCTGCTGCTGCTGCCGCTGCACAGCCATCTCACCAACTACCCCCCAGCCAAGCGCCTGTGCGCAACCTCCCAAAGAAACGCAAATTTGATCCATCCGAACTCGAGGAGATCGAACGCAACTGCGCCTCGAATTCCAACGTCGCCGCATCGGCCTCCATGCAAGTCGAGTATCAACCGCCGGCTTATCAAGTCTCTGTGATGCAGCCGTCACCGATCGTTCATCATTCGCCGCCGAGCGAAGTCAAACCGTTCATACTCCGGTATCCCAACATCGACTTATCGGAGTGGCGCGATCATCGCGTTTTGGCGAAGCAACGCGGGCTGTACATCCCGGGGGTGATTCGGCAGGCCGAAGGTTGCAAAGTAATCGTCGAGCTGGACGGGCAAGAGAACGAGCCGGTCGAGTACACGGATATATTTGGCGCAAATAAGTATGATATCATCAGCGACGCGAGCCCGCAGATGAGCCACCTGTTGATCGGATCCGCGTGTGTCGTGCGGACCACTGATCCCACTCGAGAAGGCACTCAAAGCGTGTTTGTTGAAGGCCTAGTGTTCGAGGTGCTCAATTTTCCCATCAGAATTCGAGTGAAGGTAAGTTTATTTCGATACCTTGTTTTCAGTTCAGCGTACTCGATCCTAATATAAAACGCTCAAACCTTTCATTTAAAGATTTACAGTTTTTAATGTAGAGTTCAAGATTAAAACTATTTTCTTTAAAGTTAGGCATCAAAATATTGTAGGTATTAATGAACGACTAAAATAAAAATGGTGAATCATATAGTTAAATTTGTTACATTAATTACAAAGATCGAGTTGTCGACTATAAATGTCTGAAAAGAACGATGAAAATAACAATATAGTCGAGTTAAATAGAAAAATTATTACGTTATCCAATATTTTCTGTAAGAGATCCAATTTATCGATTATGAGTATCTGATAAGTATTGTAATATTTGAATGATTATGGAAATATCAAAACAATATATTACAAAACCAAATACAAAGATACGACGCAAGCACATAGAAGAATTCATGACGTCCCCAGGTTCGTTCCGTGGCTTAGTTGGAATACCGTCTGGCACTGTATGCTAGAAGACGTTGGTTCGAATCCGGGCGGATCGAAGGAATTTTTTCTGAGTGTTCGATTTTTTTATTAATAATTATAACAAATTACTGGAGTAATTTCACATTAAAATAATTAATAATAATAATAATAATAAAGAGCTTTATTTATCTACATTTGCATAACAATTTAGTCTTAAATAGCATCATCTATAGTTACATATATTGTGTAGATAACAAGGAAAAAATCTCAGCTTAAGCTGTTTTTCAGACCCACCCTTTTTGAAGAAACTATATTCCAACGAATGTAGTTGTATGACGCGTCTCGAGTAGCTCCAAAAAATTGTCACTTACCTTAAATATACACATATATTTATATATATTACTTGAAGTTATAATCCTATTGTCACTATGGTACCAGTGCTAAATAAAACATTCCAGTTCAAAATATTCCAATTTGAAATTTAAGCAATTTATTGAATTGAAAATCAATTCAATGAAAAATTTAAATAATTTATAAAATCAATAAATCAATATGGACGTTGAAAATTGTGTTGGAAGCAGGTAGGATTAAATACACTACTTCGAATAGGTATGTGTGTAAAAGCTAACTTAGAAATTTCCTATTTAGAAATTATTTCAATTAATTTTGAGTAGCAAGTTGTTAGACCAAAGTTGTCCGCCAGCAGCATTAGGTGAAACTTTTAGTTAACTGAAAACTTCGGAGGATTAAGTCGTTCTGTGTAATTAATAACTCGCCATTGGTATGGTGAGTTATATACGAATATGTTAATTCAATAGTGTATGTAGAACAAAGCAAATTGGGCTTCGTCGATAGCCTACCGGAGTAGGCTATTGACTGATTGGTGAGGGCAGTAATTCTTCCCTCCTTATCATAACTAACTATTTGCATTTTAATAATTACCTAAAGTTTTATTGTCACCTACAAAATGTCTACTACGCTGATTTGGCTTAACAATACAACTAAAACTAAATATAAGATCTAAAAAAACCGATTAGAGTGTCTCATAGATCTCCATTCCATTTTCCATTCAAATCATCGATTTCAGACATATTCAATGACAATTTCGCTAAAAATGTCGATTACGTTAGTTATAGGAGGGCAGAATTGTGTAGTATGCGCCCAAATGGAGACCAGTGTTTTAATATTTTAGGAACTTTTTCCTATAAAAGACGAAAGAATTGCTCGTTAAAAGTATTGCGCTGTTTACTATCAAAATGTGTGGTGCATGGATAACACGGCTGTCAGACCTACGCGGAGTTGCATGCGTCAAAACTAATTTAAGATTTAATTTTTTATTGAATTAATATTCAATTATTTTTTTGTGAAATTACGCCACTAGTTTGTTATAATTATTAATGTGCTTGTTGTCGTATCTTTGTATTTGGTTTTTCAACGACTTTTTAGCCATACCGCCATCTATAAGAAATCTGTGAAAGTATTTCGTGACCCAGTTACATCAAGTCATGGAACGAACCAGCGGACCTCACTACTTTAAGATTTGTTTAAAAAAAGTCACACTTTTCGACGCAAATAGTGGCTTTTCGGGGTCTCGACGAGCGCAAATGGAGAGCAAAATATATTTCATGAGATCGAGTTCATTACAAGATTAGGGAGGTACAAACGTAGGCGTCAAGCTACAGTATGGATGTAACTCGCAAGCAGGTGACCGATGGCGACATTGGCAAGGAGACGGTGGAGGTGAAGCGTGCGGATCTGCGGCTGGTACAGCCCCCATGGGCCGACGAGCTTGAAGACGCTGGTTCCCAACCGCCCACCACCATTCAATCCCAGCATCTTAGGATGCATCATTCTGTCCCCATGCAGGTATGTAATATTATATAGACGTAATCATAATCATGTGCCACAGACTCTGACAAACTGTCAATATATCGCATCGCCTGTGAAATAGTGATTTAAAAAAATTAACAGAAAACGAGATATAGGTTTTATTATCGAGTTCTTAGGTTTTCGCGATTGTTACACATAGGAAATGAAACTATTTTTCCGGATTTAAATAGCATATGTTAGTTTTTAGGGAGTACAAAATGGTATACTATAATAATATGGAAAAATGAAGTTTTGTTCTTGTTCTCTGTTTTTGTTTATAAATTTCATTGTTAAGTAATTTTTATATTCTTTGGCAGTTCAGTTTGTGTTTCACGGTAGGTGCGATATATAGATAATATTATTTATTTACACTTGTATAGGGGTGAAACAGATTGGAGGGAACAGACTACTCGATGGATCAGACACCATATTTGAGACTATCAGCGCAAAAGTGGTGTATGTTTCACCACTCACATTCATTTTTTTTTTCTACTATATTACTTTAATTGTTACTAAAGTACATAATTATTTTATATTTGGGTGCAATTTTCAGGTATAAAAAGTAAGAATTAAATATCAATTTGTCTCATCATAGCACTGAGTCTTCCAAGCCTGGCGTTGACGGAATCGTTGTGTAAAACGACGAAGCCATATCCACATAAAACTTGAACATTAACAAAATGTGTGCTGCATTTGTTATATGGTTAGAAAGCGGCCTATCTCAGAAACTTAATCTATCAGGAAGATGTTTTAAAAACCACTGAGTCGTATCTGGCGCGCAAGGCCGACGAATCGTACATCGGCCCAATTTTGACACTGATTATTGTAACCTACGGAAAGCTCATTTACCTACGGAAAGGTTGTTCCCATACAAGATGACCGAACCAAGCTGGGAGAGAGACGCGTAAACTTACATTAACGCTAAGCCTTTCCCAACTTGCCAGTGGCGCCATCAGGATCCCAGATGTTGAGTCTCATGCGACTAATTGCTTGGACCTGCTGTTAACAACTGATCCAGACCCCTTCTCTGTGGTTGTGGAGCCTCCATTTTGTACTTCCGACCAATGTCTAGTGAAAACTATATCCGTGTACTCCTCACCCGAGTAGGGCCCTAGTGGTATGGGACGGGTGTAGTGATACAGGTTAGCAGATTGGGATGAAATGCGCCATTTCTTTACCTCATATCCCTGACAGGCGTTTTTTTTGCTTCACGAGATTCGTCGAGCTGTGCTGATGGTGTCTGTAGTAGAGGTCTTGCGTTTGGATATGGAGTATTACATATCATACTGTACCCAATGGACCATACGGTCGTCCATGGTTTAACGCTGACTGTAGTTGTGATGAAGCACAAAAACAGGCCGCGTAACAAGCTTGGGCAGGTGCTCGACCATGCAAAGCTCCGAGTACTCGGAAACTGAACAAAACTTTTAATAAGGCCTCTTAGTAGTAGTTCGTAGAGGAAATCCAGTCTTGTCGAGAGTCCATGCCATTAGCCGTTTGAATTTGACACTCAAGGCAGTCTCCGATTGGGGCGATATCAATCTTGTCACATTGGCAAATTAAACGCTATCAAAACGCAGGCGTGTCTATTCTCCACTAAACAGACTCCCTTTATTTGAGCTGACTCCAACTTTTTGTGATATATCCATACCGATAGCCGTCGTCCAATTTGAACTTCGGCAGATACATTGAATCGATGGCCAAAAATGCAGCAAGGAACCTTGGCATCCTTTTCAGGGTGAGGCGTTAATTTACGCCGGGAGAGTTGCTTCAGCTATACCAAGCACAAGTCCGGTCGTGCATGGAGTACTGCTGCCACCTTTGAGATGGCTCTGCTACATACCAACTGGCCAGCTTGTTAGGATTCAATTAACAACCGTGCCAAGAGGCTTAAACGTGACTCGGAATTAGTGGAGACGAAGCTGCAGTACCTTGAACACCGCCGTAAAGTTGCCTGGTTACCGGTATTTTACAGGATATATCACGGAGAGCGTGCGATGGAATTACACGATTTAATTCCACCTTCCCCTTTTCATCACCGGGACTCTAGGAGTAGGTTTGAGTTCCACCCCTATGTTGTGGATATTCCAAAGATTAGCAAGAAGCGTTACGCTTCCACATTTATATGACGAACGGCTGTGGAGTGGATTTCCCTGCAGACTTGTTCCCTCAACGTTATAACTCGTGCTAGCTCCATCGTCGACCTCATCGTTGCTTTCCATCAGGTGAGATGGAGGTCACATTCACACTTACATTTTATGAAACAAATTCACCAGGAAAAATGACCAGAGGTTGCGTGTCTGTGTTAGTCATAACAAGAACGAATGTTGCTACCCGTTTTTTTTCCTACACCAACGACCAAATACAGTCATACTCCTAGTACTTCGTTACTTTTAATTATTTTAATCGCAGTCCAAGTAAACACGCTACGACAGAATTTAACTTATCAGGTACACTAGGTGTCAACTCGGAATACGCAGTCACATTCATCTATCTAACCCGAGTATAACCTTGGATGATTAAGTAACCAGGTTATCTATTACTTAAACGCATTCAATTGACACGGTTCAAATAATACTTTTAGTACACGAGGAGCTTTCGGATTCCATTCTCGGTTGAAACAATTTGTAAGTTAAATTTTCTAAATTGATTAACCAACAATCCGATAATGGTATTGAGATATTATGCGCATGAAAAGGAGATAGTCTCGATATATTGCTGTTTTTCAGTCTCCGTTTATGACGGATGTTGTTGGAAAATTGTATAATGGGCCCTTTTTATAACTTTAAACTTATTGATAGTTCAATAATAAAATACTTGTTACAAATTCAGCGGTATATGTAAAAAAAAAATTAGGCACGGTTTCCGCGGCTTTGTTCGACAATGCGCGCTTATTGGTTCTTAGTCTGTGACGACATTCTATGGTCGCAACGATGAATCATTGCCTTTTGTTCTATATCCAAGAGTTTTAGGTATATGCGTCTTTAGGCAATTTTTTCAGAAGAAGTGTTAGGCAATCGTGAATAAAGGCGCACGGGCTCGTGATGTTTTGGTCTTTGGTCGTTATCTTTTCTCTCTTACAAATAACTACTTAAACGGTTCTTATTTCAACCACTACCTCTCCTAATGTTAGAGACATCTGGAGATAGACCGATTTTTCGCAGATTTAAAGATAGTGCGATCGTAACAACTACGTGCCGTATTGCTATTCAGGTATAATGAATCAGTAAAATTTCGTGTGGAGAGAGATTTTTGTTTGTATATAACGTTGACAACAATTGGTAACCGTGGCTATGAATCATAACAGTTTTTCGCAATGAATCATATTTGATTGCACCAAGCGAATAGTGAAAATCAGTAAATAGGTATGTTTATTTCGATGCTTATCGTACAGTAGGTTATAAATACATGCAAAATTCCAATCCCTGGGGGATAAATATGTGGAAAAAATTTGGTGATCGTGGATAAATAATACTATATAAAGAAACTAACTTTTTAATCTCGGGTCTGGTGTTTGTGCTACGTCGTTGTTTCCGATTTCCAAAACACAAGTGCTTTATACTTGGGATCAGAACAACGAATGTGATGTTGTCTAATATTTATTTATTTATTTATATTTATCTATTTAGATGGGCGAAAACTTTTACACATCTTCGCCTATGCCGGGCACGGGGCCCGTGGTGACCGTGGGCGCGCTCTCCAACGGTTCAATGGATGAACTGCGCAAACGCACCTTCGATGACTACGGCGAGAGCGACGACGAACTCAAGAATGACATCATGTTCCCCATTGATGTCACTCATATGGGTAAAAACTGTTTATATCGCCTACCACTCACATGAGCTTAGGTGATCGGTCTTTTAGGTTATTGTCCGGAAGTTCGTGATGCAGCGTAGATAAAGTTGCAAAGTTACACATCACCGATTTTAAAACGCGATGTGCCGTTTTATATCTTGCTCTAGTTATTTATTAAATGCGACACACACGATCTGAACATTTGCAATATTGGTAGCAATTTCAGGTCGCCATAGGATAGACTCTGCCTAGTGTGTGCTTGCTTCCGGGAATTCTCCGATTCCGGAAATATCGGTTAATCCCGGTACTGGCGAGGTACAATCAGTCCCGTTACCGCTGTTGTAGATTCCCGGTACTCCCGATTTTAGCAAGGAACTACCTACCTACAGAGTTATGAATAATATCGTACATTGGCAACTTTGCACGACACACGTTTCTGCCATTATAATACTTAACTACAATGTGATTTTTCTCAAACATGCTCGGAAATGTTTGCATTGCTTTCAAAAAACGAACACGGAAAGTTTGTCTTTTATGAACCATGCTACTTCTTTCTGGCCAAGGCCTGTAAAGTAAGTATGAAAATCCATTACTGTCCTCTTCTCTAAACTTTTAAATCTACTTGCTAATAATGACAAAAAAAACTCTTACTCAACCCACCCATACCCAACTGCCCAGTGTTCATAACTAATCAAATCAAAAATACCTATCAGTACCGCTTACTTAAAAAAAAGAAAATGGCGGTAACACTTAAACTAAAGTATTTTGATATTCTTTTGTTTTTTCGTCTTTTTTGTATTTTGGTTAAGAAAATTAGTACTAGTGAGAGGAGCGAAAACGAAATTACAGTAATAAGATATACTTCCAAAACATCATCGGAAATTCACCAGAGTACTATTAAGTGGCCAGGAAAAACAATAACATTTGCTTTTAGCAATTGTATTGTATAAATAATATGATTTTACGATATTATGTTATGCTAAATTTAATTATATCTCGAAGGTTTTTATTCAAAATATGTATTTTGAATAAAAACCTTTACTTTCATTAGAGAATGAAGTTTTTCTTTATTATTTATGGTATTATTATTAAGTATATTATTGAATAGGTACGGATAACCCGGAAAGAGCATACCTACTGGTTACAGTTTAAGCTTTTCAAGAAGTACCGGCAATATCGGGAGTCAACATTTGAGGAAACGCACCGGTTCTGCCCTATGTGGGACTAACTATAACCAAGTACAGTGCTTTCAAGCATGACGTCACGTTCGCAATGCATTTATCGCAAATATTAAAACGTAATGACAATTTAGCGTAAGTTTGATTTTATAAATTAAGTCATATTGCGGTCTGTATTTGTGATGTCAAATAAAAATAAATAATTATTTTAATTAATTCGTTAAATTGTTTAGCGCGTGTGATGTAAGCAGATTTGCTCTAATCGTAACATATATATGTACCAACAGCAGCCTACGTCCCGTCGAGCTCAGCCTCTTTACTAGATGTGGTATAGAAGTTCCAAGAACTTTGTAATTGATGAAATCATTCAAACGTAAGTTTATTGATTACAGAACCGTAGAGGCATTAGTCAAGTACACAAGTAGATCAAAAATATGAAAGAAAACGTCAAAGATATCATATACGTTACAATTCGTGGAACAGGAGTTATAATAATACCTATCAGAACAAAATGATCTATAGCCGGGTGTTGTTTGCTCTACTAGACTGCAGCAACAGCAAACGTAGCAGCCTGCAGAGTCGTGGCAGCACTTCAAGCCTGCTCGAGCGTAGTCTCACCCCTCGATCTCAACCCCCCACTCCAAGGTAAGTCGTTTAAAAACCATCAAAAACCATTTCCACGAAATGAGATTAAATAATGAAAATAACCTATTTTAACCAATTAAAATGGGCCTTTAAAATGTTTTAAATATATTTAAATTAAATGTACATATTTAAATTAAAATGTTTTTTCGACTTGTTTTCGTTCTTTTTAATCGGATTAATATATTTAATTTCTTGAATATTTATTTATTTTCGTAAAAATTATGCGAAAGTACTTGAAGCGTTGTTTGTTTTTGATATATTATTTATTTTTATTACCTTATTTATTTATTTTTATTGCCTTTAGGCTCGATGTGAATCATTTACTATAATTCTTGTCGTCTTTGTCCTTTCTTTACTGCATTGCTATAGCGAATGGTGTAAAAATGCATCTTAGCCAGTTATCAATATACAATTATTTATTTTATTGATTCCTTTCAGAAACATCACAGCGACTTGTTTTTTAACACATCATTAAATTTTTTGTTGCATTGATGTTGTATTTTCTTTACGAATTAATGCTAGCAAATATTTACGCATGACTTGACCGGCTAGAGCGATTTTTTTTCTTATACATTTTTGATGTTCAGGTTTCCATCTGTGTTAGTTTTATTACATATTTCTTTTATTTACTTTAACGATTGTTTTTCTTGTGAGATATAATATAATACTGTAAAGGTATTACCTACATAATAGATATTATATTACCTACATAATAGACACCAAAATACTTCTTTTAATAAATTGTATCGAAATACAATAGCGTATAAAGGGAGGCCTTATCCTTCTGTATTTTGAAAGTGTAGAATTAATGTAATATGTATAATGAAAGTGTAATGTAGGACATTAAGGATTATATATTCAGAGGAGTATTTAACCCCTCTACCACAGCACCTAGTTTCCTATTTATATAAAGCTCTAGTTCCCCGGGTTTTAGTTATACAGCACAATCAACCGCACGCAAGTAGATTTTAGGTAGAGGGGATTTGGTGTACATTGCGCTGGCGGTGAGAAACGCACGATGCGATGATACAAGTGTAGTTTGATTTGTAACACAAACAATTGGTTTGTACCAATTAATTTCCATATATATATATAGATACATCTATGTATTATTTCTTATATATATAAGAAATAATACATAGATGTATCTATAAAAAAATAAACACTTCGATGGGTTTCTATAATAATCGCAATAACAAAGTTAATATAATATAATGTTTGAATAATTTAACTGCCTCCGTGCCGAACGGTTACCGAGCTGTACTGCCACGCAGAGGTCCTGGGTTCGATTCCCAGGCAGGGGGAAATATGTGATTGGCCTACATTTATTTCTCTCGTGCGTTTGGGTGTAATTTGTGGTTGTCTATGTGTGTGTCCATGTCACCCGCGATACACAGTTTCCCTAGTGTGTGGCTATGAGGCTATTAACGTCGCGTTATTAATTTTGGTCTATGTTCGACACTTGGACCTTGTCAGCATCGCCAAGTCCATTCCGCTTATGTTAAAGACGAAGAAAGGATCGTGAGGAAACTAAAAGATACATAAAAAAACGAAGACAAGTGCAGACCCTAAACCTGGAGGTGAAATGTGTGTCATTTTTATACAACTAACTTCTACTACTATGATGGAGTTAATACCGACAGATGCCTTTGTCCAACGAAACAGCAAAATGCAGTACAATGAAAATTAAGTAGACCAGCAAAATACTCAATATTTCTAATTGTGTCTACGGTTTTAATCGTTATAATGGTAAAGGAAAACATCGAAAGGAACCTTGTGGAACCCAGATTGACCAGTGAACATTATGTACCTCTAAAAAGCTACAAATTCGTTGTTTCAAACGTTTGATGCAAAAAGAATTATTTTTAAGTTCGTATGCGAAAAGCGAAAAATAATTATTCCATAATAACGTGACTCAAGTTGAAATTGCGAATACTTATTGACTATGAGCGAAACTTTTGCAATTATTTTTAGAAATTAGGCGTATATTACGCTGTAGCTGCTCGAAGCGAAAAAAGTCTAGGCTTTTGCCAATTTTCGTCGAATATTAAAATAACGAAAACCGATTATAATGTATAAGTAGTCTATCATATCAATGGAAACAAAATAGTATTTTGTTTTTGCGAATACTCATTTATTTATAATATGTTATATTGATTTATCGGAATTTAATTTTGTTTTGATTATTATATGTTTGCGTGACGTGTGCGACAGCTCGCAATTATATAACATTTTACATTTAATTACGTACCAAATACCATCTTTAGATTTTGTCTCCTTGAAATTTTTGAAAATGCGAATGTAATTTGTAATAAACATGCAAATACGTGTTGTTTTTGTTCCCGTTGTCAAGCCATACAAAATTTTTATTAAATATTTACAATAACGACGAATGCAATAAATCTTTCATGTGCCAAAGTTGCATAAGATTTGGGTGCTGGACATAAATAAGCCTATGCTTGTGAGATGTACTTGCAAAATCATACCTACATAATTAACGATAAACATCGAAGAAACTCATAAGTTTCTCCCAAAAAAAAGCACCGTTAAAACCCAATATGAAAATCCGGAACGAGCACATTCGTAAGATCCGCTGACTCGAGCTATAGCTCAGTTGGTAAGAACGACACCCACAGTGAGACAACAGACGCTGGTTCGAGTCAAATCATGTCGAAGGATATTTTTGTGTTTGTTCGATCTTTCTATTAATAATAATGATAAAAATCAGTTCAAAAACTGGAAGCGACATCGGTCTGACTGACATGCCTTCGTTTGTTGCGAAGATCTCAAGCGGCGACGCCGCACAAATACAAGAAGGGCGACGTCGTGTCGACGCCCACAGGCATCCGCAAGAAGTTCAACGGCAAACAATGGCGTAGGCTGTGCTCCAAGGACGGATGTACCAAGGAGAGCCAGCGCCGCGGGTTTTGCTCCCGCCATCTCTCGTTGCGTGGTGTCACCAGGTCATCGAACACTCCGCTAGCGCAGGGATCCGCGCAGACACCGCAGCAAAGGTTGGTTTTTACTCTACATACTTCATTCATAGGTTTTTTTACAGACCTACCCTTACGCCAATCTCTCACTGGGGATTTGTTTTTATAACATCAAGTGACGGGATGAACAAGTCGTGCGCCTGATGGTAAGCGACACGCCTATCCATTACAGTTGCAGTGCCACTCAGAGCTTTAAACTGCGCCCGTCGCCCTGGTTGCGTTAAGTCTCATGTACCTGTAATTTCACCGGCACCCTTACCCTTCAAAACCGGAACGCAGTAATGCTCACATTACTTCTTGGCGGCAGAAATAGGTAAAGTGGCAGTACTTTCCTTCACGAACTCTTTCACAAGGAGTTCTACTGCTGCTAACTAGGTAGGCGTAATAATTCTCTAAGTTTTTCTTTCACTAACAGCAGTGTTTTCAAACGTTCCGTAGCTATGAACTTTTCATCTAGTATTCGTATTATTGCCGTCGGTGGCTATTAAATTTTATGCAAATTGAATATCGGATGAGTCATGGACAACGGACTAAACTATCCAGACATGCTGATTGAAGCAATATGGTGGTATTTCCATAGTTAATTGTGTACTTTGTTTCAGAAGCAGCAGCAAATCGCTTTCGTCAAGCGGCACGGGTGTAGAGGGCGACGAGACCTCTCGCGAGTCGGACACCACGCCGCCCCATTACCGCGTCACCGGCCGTTTCGATTCCGATGAAACTGAGGCCGCTAATATGCTCGGTAAGTCACAATACTATTGTTTATTTGTCCATTTTATGACCCGTTATTTATTAAAGCGGAGCGTAGAAGAGCTGAGAGTAGTGTCGGCAAGAAATAGCAATTTTTACTAATTGGAGATATGATACTGAATGAGATAGCACACGGTGGGGCTAGCATGACAGGGCGTGACATGAGAGCGACATAAACCGCGACATATCGCTATTGTTGCATAGAGATCTAGCGCTCTGTGCCGCTCTCGCGGGAGTCGCGTCCCATCGTGCTAGACTTACTTTTCACGGTATAATAATAAAAACAGTACACGAATATTGGAGATTGAATAAAATAACATAGCAAATGATGTAATATTTAAGGAAAGTGATTTAAACAAGCTGCCACCTTTTTTATAAAATTGTTAAAGCAGATTAAAAAATATTCAATCTTTAAATTATTTACATACTTGAAACTTATGAAAGATTAAACGGGATTATAGAAATAAATGTCTTTTTCGTGTACTTCCGTGGTAACAGAATAAAAAATAAAATCTGAGAACATTAATTAATTAATTTTTTTTTTGAGTTCTTAGGTTTTCGCGATTGTTACACATAGGAAATGAAACTATTTTTCCAGATTTAAATCGCGTATATTTGTTTTTTCAAAGAAACCGACGTTTCGGGCCTTTAGGTCCCATGGTCACGGTTGACTGATTAATTTTTTTTAATTCATATTCAAATTCATTTATTCATCATTCATTGTGGACTAGCTTGAATAAAATTTCAACCGTAAAAATAATAATTCAGTAGCCTACATTGATGTATATTGAACTTTTGAATTTCATTTGAAGAACATCGTATTGCACTTTGCATTTTTTATTTGATATAGCTGGTTGGAATAAATGAAATGTGTGTAGCCTTGTTCTGTAACTACGAGAGAGATAACATATAGGGCGGAAATTGAAATCTAGATCGCTGTATTTACGGGAAAACTTTATTGCTACACACTGGGTTCGAATTCCTAAGGCTTTAAAGCATTTAAAAAAAAACAAATGTAGTCGGCAAAATACATTGTTATGGCGTCTATATCTGTTTGCAATAAAGAATACGATAAGTGTTAATAATATTTACTTCGCTGGCTCAGCGACCCGAAGTGGATCTTAGCCTCCGACACCAAAGTATGCCCTTTCTGTCTTGTGCCAATTCCGACCATTCGGACACAATCAGTTCCTTGAGGTCTTTGGCTACTTCATCCTTCCAACGATATCTTGGACAGCCCACTGGACGACGACCCGTAATTTGCTCCAAATACGCTCTTTTGGCAGCTCGATCCTCTCCCATTCTTTCCACATGACCTAGCCAGCGAAGTGGAGCAGATTTTATTTCCCCGATTATGTTCGGCTCAGAGAGTTCTTCTATCTCTCTATTGAATCTGGCCTTTCAGTTCCCAAATTCTCCTTTGATTGATCCCAGAATTTTTCGAAATATCTTCCGTTCCGCCACTAAAAATTTATGTTCTTCCTTCAGCGTTAGTGTCCATGTTTCACACCCATACATTAAGATTGGCCTAATTACTGTTTTGTAGACACGAATCTTTGTAGTCCTGCTTAGTAACTTGGACACCAACACTTTGTGAAGGGCAGCTGCACATAGTAGCGCGTTTACTATGCGATTACTGATTTTATCCTCCCTTTTATTTGTGTAGGTAATAGTGCATCCCAGGTATTTAAATTTTTCGACGCCATTATATGTCGTACCGTTCACTTGGAGAGTTAAAAATAGTAAACATGTTTTCCATCATTTTGTAGTGAAATCAATCGGGTATAATCATGGTATAATCAATTCCATCGCCGTGTTAACGTGGTTACTAAATAAAGTCAAAGAACATAATGAAATTAACTATAGCTAGAACTTTTCCATTACCATAACGTATTTTGTGTTGAATTATTTATTAAGTAGGTAGTTTTTTAAATGACTCAATGGCAGATACGTATGTACCTAGTATGTCTGAGTATATACATATATCTTTAGATATGTACATCCATAGAATACGTACTAAGGTATGGTATGGCGTAACGGGTTGTCCGCAACTCGACGTCCAAGCGCCTGTTTTGCGTGTGATGGGTGCAGGGTCCTACTCGTCGCCCCTTCAAAAATCTCATCAACCGTCTAGGTTTTTCAAAGACTTCGGGGAGCGACATCGTCACTCCAAGGTATTTTGTCCTGTAGGTGGCCACGCCGGAGCATTGCAGTAGGATGTGCACGGCGGTTTCCTCCCCCTCCACGCATGCTCTTCATAGAGAGCTGTAAACACCTTTTTGAATCTAGGTATCACACCTAGATTCAAAAAGGTGTTTATTACAGGGACCATGACCCATTAGAGCGGTAGTTAGAACGCGAAGCTCTTTCCTTTTGGGGTTAATAAATACTAACTACTAATAATAGACATGCGTTAAGCATGGGGAGTACTTCCTTAGCCTGTCTACAATCCGTATGGGTTGTTCAGGTGTGATGAATAGTTTTTGTACTTTTATGTAAAGGTTCTGGTCCTATAGTGTCCATCTCCGATCCTCTTCTGCCCAGTTCATCTGCTGCGTTATTACCACGTGAGCCGCTGTGTCCTTTGATTCACTGTAGAGTTACGTGGTATTCATGGATTAGTCCTGAGTTTATGTCATAGCCGCCCAGTGCTTGAAGTACTGACATGCTGTCGGTGAATATTCGAATGGAGTGGTTCTGTACTTTTCTAGCTATGATTGTTTCTGATGCCAAATTGATGCCCATACATTCCGCCTGGAATATTGTGTTATGGTTGCCAAGCGGTGTTGAAATTCTGATATTGAGGTCTTCTGAAAATACCCTAGTACCTATTCCTGAATTCGTTTTGGACCCGTCAGTGAAGATGCGATCCTCTTAGGGGTTTAGACCTTCATTGGGTTCTTCAAACAACTGTGTCTTGTATTTTTTTGTCGTAAATGTATTGTTTGGAGATTCTGTCCACAGCCGCCTTCAGTAGCGGTTCCTCCTTAACAATATTGCAAAGGATATCTGTATGTGGGGTCCTCCTGTGCTTCCATAGGCCACCTTTTTTAAACGCACTGCCGCTGTCGCTGCTTCCAGTCGGATGAACAGTTGGAGAGGGGACAGGTTCAGCATCGCTTCGAGGGCCGCAGTCGGACTCGCTCTCATGCAGCCATATTAGTCTTTGGAATTTGTCCAGCTTGTCGGCTGCGGTTGTCAGTTTGGTTCGTGGCCACCGTACTATTGCGCCGTAGATCTTATCACCGCTGTGTATAGCCATAGAGTTATTTTGGGGTAAAGTGCCCATTGCTTACCTACCATTCTATGACACTGCCAGAAGGTGATTGTAGCTTTCTTGATTTTGTTGTCCAAGTGCTTGTTCCAGTTTAGCTTGTTGTAAAGTGTTACTCCTAAATACTTGACTTCCGTTGACAATTTTAGTTCTGTGTTGAAGAACTTGAACTTTAAACAATACTAGATCTGTTTTTGTTGGGTTACCGATAATAATAATAATATCGCGCACACTCAACACAACCCCGCACTAGGGAAATCTTGTGTTACGGGTGCCATGGACACGCATATAGACAACCATAAATTACACCCAAAGTCACGAGAGAAATAAATGCAGGCCATACAAATATTTCTCTCGGCCCGGGAATCAAACCTGGGTCCCCTGGGTGGCAGTCCGGCATGGTAACCGTTCGGAGGCAGTTAAATATAGATAGTTCATATACACTGCACCATGTTTCCACAATTCTGACTGCCGCTTGTGTGATATCGCAGTGTACGTGCATAGCTTCCTGTTACTAGTAGGTATTAATAGCTTCGTCATCAGCGAAGTGAAGTGAAGAAGTGTTCCCTGCTTAATTTAATGTTGAAATCATTTACAACCATGTTCTACAATGTTGTTGTCTTCATTGTTTAAGCATGTTACTAATCCAACTGATCAGCGCTTCATCCACTCCGTATCTTCCTAGTGTTGATTGTATGCTGGAGAAGTTTGTTTTGTTGAAGGCACCTTCGATGTCTAGAAATGAGCCTAGGCAGAATGCCTTGATGTTCAGGGCCTCTTCAATCCTGCCGACATGGAGGGCCGATTCCGTGGATTTACCCCGGCTATATGCATGTTGATTGTCGCGTAGCGGTATGTTCCTTACGGCTCCGTTCCGCAGTTCCCTATCACATAACCTCTCTATTCTCTTTAGTACGAACGATGTGAAGCTAATAGGTCTGAAGGATTTTGCGTCAGTATATTTGTTTTTTCCTGGTTTCGGTATGAAGATAACTTTTACCTCTCTCCATCTTTGAGGCATGTAGCCGAACGCTAAAAGATGTTGACTAAGTGCTGGACCAGTGTGTTGCCGCCCTATTGTACAAGTAATAATAATAACGCACGCACTCAACATAGCCCCGCACCAGGGTATCTCTGTGTCGCGAGTGCCATGGACACACACATAGACAACCACAAATTACACCCAAACGCACGAGAGAAATAAATGTAGGCCAATCACATATTTCCCCCTGCCTGGGAATCGAACCCAGGACCTCTGCATGGCAGGCATGGTAACCGTTCGGCCACGGAGGCAGTTAGTTAGTGCGGGGAATACTCCACTGCCAGGGGTTTTGTATGGTTCATATATATTGGACAGTTCTGATTTGAGATCTTACAAATCTGCTATTTTGGCCATCCCAACTTTAACACCCAACTGTTAAATAAATGTTTTGAAAAGTGTTTATAAAATCTATATTTTGAAAAGTGATTCAAGGTAATGCGAAGATATATGAAATATCGTGACGAGTACCATGTGAAGCAACGAATAGCTTTTAATTGACAGCCCTCGTATGTCTGCCATTAGTCGTGAGTGGCAGGTTCCCTTGGTAGTGAATGAACCATATATGTAATATTGTATATAAATATTGCTATTACTTGAAAGAAAAATGTATTGACATCTTTTGTCTAACCGTTCTAAGTCTATATTTTGAACACGTTCCTGTACATGTGGGCGTTATGTGGCAAGAACTTGGGTACGTACGTCATAAAAAAATATAAATAGCCTTTATTTACGACTTGACAAAGGTTGCATTAATGGACTTGAAACAAGAAATGAAAGGAAAGTTGAAAAAGAAAAAGTCAATGAGTCCGAGCTGAAACCATGTCACTGTTCTCAAACGTTCTCCTGTAAAGTTATGAATTTGGATTTACTATTCCTTACGTAGAAGGGATCGAAATATTCATTTTATTATAGACTGACATCCTCCCTATATCGATTGAGAAAAGATGATAATCTTTAAACAGCTTAACATATTATAATTGTTCATCAAATTTAGCCAACTCTCGCCTGATTCGTGCCCTGGAGTGGGACGTACAAATGGGTTGATGATGTTGAATCAACCGATTCCCGATTAATTCAACCTACATATAAAATAAAGTTTTGTGGTCCTTTTGGGAACTACTATGCCACATACAGACACACATATACATAAATGAAGGCTTCATTTATAACTCTCCTTTTTACGTCGGGTTATTAATATATAATTTTGCAAATTCTTTACTTGGTTTTTCTTTATTAGTAACGGGTTTTTTTTTTCATTTTCTTCTTGTTTTTTTTTTTCACTTTCTTTCCGTCAATAGACGTCCTCTAGAGAAGCCAAGTTTCTCTATTTATGCTGTTCATTGCTTTGTTACTCTTGCCGTCACTTGAACATTGTCTTCTGACCGACGAATTTCCCTTTGTTTCTTTTGATAATTTTCCCCTTTTCATTACTTCTGTGCTCTGTATCTTCCTACATCAGCTGTTGTAAAATTATGAATGTCGTACGACTTAAGTATATTGTACGGTTTCGTACTCAATAAAAAAAATACAATGCCAATGTTCGGTCGATTATGCAGTTGTTTCCATCTACCTATACACAACATTTAGCAATCCAGATAGTTTATATTCAGGAAGTTTCTCCAGTACTCTGGCACTCCCTGTCTATAGATTCAATTCAGAGTTTATAGGCACTTAACTGGCCACTTCAATTCATTGCAACTTTTTTTATATAGTACAAAGTGAAGTGACGAACAAGTCGTGCGCTCGGTGTTCGAATCCATAACAGTTGCAGTGCCACTCAGAACTTTAAATCGCAAAGTTCTTAGGGGAACTGCCACTGCGGTCGTCACCTTGAGACGAACGACGAACTCATTCACAAAGACCTATACTGCAACTTATACCAGAGTGTAAGTAAACTTTATACGTGAATGACGTTTACTTAGACAAGACTACTAATGTTCATAGAATATTTAGAAACTCAGTTGCAGCGCCACAGTCGTGACAAGCGCGCGCCACTTTTGCAGTCACTTATAGCAAACTAAAAATGACTGAAGCGCTACTGACGCGACACAGCAGCACTACAAGCGTCTAATTTGAAGGCGCCCGTAGAATATTAATTTTGTTTTAATCTTCCTTTCCTTGTTTCGCCTGTAATTATTGATTTGCACAGTGCCGTAATCTTCAAGCTTGACTATCGCGGTGAAGAAATGAAACGTTGCAATTTATCACTTCTACAAACGTCATTCTATTGGTAAACGGCACATCGACATATACATATCAATAACCGATAGTCCATGCAGAAGAATTAAAGCGCACCACAGACCTTAATGAACCTATGCTGGAGAACGATTTTTTTGCATTCGAGACTGACCACACTTATTAACGCAGAATCGCTTTGAAAACTTTGAAACCAGTAACGTACTAAGGCGCCACTTGCGCGAAAGGACATGAAGCGTGAATAGCAGTATCTCGCTCTTTATGTCGCTCTCGCGTAAGTCGCTCAAGATACGCCACGATGGTCTACACACTTCCGATGTCCACAATGTTGTGAACAAGTGACTTATTGATGACAAAACCGACACCAACCAGAGAAAATTGATCTCCCTGGCAGAAGTAGAGCAAGTGTCCTGACTCAAGAGTTAGCGTGTTTTCGCCCTTGCTTCGGACTTCAGATAACCCTACCATGTCCTAGTTGATACGACTTAGCTCTACCTCATGTTCCCCGGTGGGTTCGTCTTGCCGCAGCGTGCGTCCATTGTACGTAGCCAGATTCTGTTAGTAGTCCGGGGATTCTCAGCACCTCCCCCGCCTTTACAATGGCCACCATCTTGATGATGTAGTGTTGCTCATTTAGAGGTAATGCCTCTAGACACCATTCTGGGCAGATGTTGACCGCAGTTCGAGACTTATTTCAGCGATAATGCTACTGCCCACTATGCAGCACACGCAGGTGAGCTTGACTGTTGAGGAGTCTATAATGATAGTAGTCGATTTCCCCGAACGATTTTAACATTCATGACGTTATTTTTTTTTAAGATTTGGCAAGTGTTGAAATCAATGGGAACCGTATCACTTGCAAATAGAATTCAACTTAACTTAAAGTTATTACGAGCTTCGCACTCATCTTTTATTTACGCACATATCAAACGTCCCGACATTTCCGACAACACCATGTCAGAAGACTAATCGTATGTATTATTAAGTAGAGCACTTGCAATTTAAAGTTCCAGCCGCATTTAGTATAATGATATACACTCTATTTGAAATCCCGGAATAATTATAAATATAATTACAAAAATCTGCGTATCCGCTTTCGCCGTGTTTATTACATCTGTGTGCCAAGTTTTATTAAAATCGGTGGACCTATTTCATCCCCTAATTTGCCAGCCTTGGAGGTGGGGTATTTTTTTTCAACTCCCCTTTTCAACAAAAAATGATCATCGAAATTGGTTCACAAATGTCGGGGTAATCGCGTAACATGCACAAAAATATTCGGTATATAAAATTATTCGGTAGGATTTCAATGAAGGATTAATGAAGACTCAGAAAGATTTTGATGACATTACAAGTGTTGGTAACACCATGGTAAGATTATATTTTTCTTATAATTATCATGGTAATTGATTTTTATAAACATGTTATGTATATTTTGACATATATATATTGTTGAAAAGTTAGTGTCTTATTTTATTTCAGTTCATTCATTTTACTTTTTCTAAAAAAAAAACTAATTTAGAAAAAAGACCAGGACGCTGTGTTTTTTTTCATGTTTTTTATTTAAAAATGGGAAAAAACACATTGGTTTTTTTTTTCAAGTTACAACACTGGTCGACACTCAGACTTTTTCATTAGTCTTGACAGTCCATTCTATGGCAGCTCACGGCAAAATGCGTTTTCTTTACTGATTCCTAAAATTCAAAATAATTTCAGCAAAGTAGGTTTATCAAGTTCTTAGGTTTTCGCGATTGTTACACATAAGAAATAAAACTATTTTTCCGGATTTTGAAATATACGCGAGTAAAATCCGGAAAAATAGTTTCATTTCCTAAAAGTAGGTTTAGTTTTTAGTAGCAGTAGAGCTTCTTAGAAAGAACATATTTCTACCTATTATTACCGATTTCTGCCGCCAAG
The DNA here is from genome assembly GCF_003589595.1 of Hyposmocoma kahamanoa. Classification (NCBI taxonomy): domain Eukaryota; kingdom Metazoa; phylum Arthropoda; class Insecta; order Lepidoptera; family Cosmopterigidae; genus Hyposmocoma; species Hyposmocoma kahamanoa. The sequence continues at coordinate 4,709,872 of NW_020656077.1, forward strand.
CAGTAATGAAAAAAAAGAAATTACAGGCACGTGGAAGTTGTCAACTTATGTCTCAGGGTGACGGGCGCAGTGGCAGTGCGCCTCAGATCTTTGCGATTTAAAGAGCTGAGTGGGACTGCAACTGTTATGGACAGGCATGTAGCTTACCATCAGACGCACGACTTGTTCGTCCAGTCACTTGATATTATAAAAAAAAAAACCAGCTGCTGTCAAACTTCATCGTCATGTCGTTCAAGGACTACAGCGATGCAAGGGAAGGTTTACCTGTTGTGTTTTAACCAATCTGTAGCTATCACAGGGTGATGCAAACACAATAGGGAAACTTACGATATGAATTTTTCAAAATGATTGTCTAATGTTTACTTACCATTGACTAATGCGTTTCTGGTGAAAGTACTCCATGAATGAGTGCATCTCAACCAAAAATTTATAAAAATAAATATTGTCTCGCAGTATCTCTGGGCAGTTCGCGCTCGGGCAGCCCGGGCGCATCGCCGGTGGGCGCGGATACGCCGGGCCTACGGAACAACGTCTTTGTGCCCATCTGCTCGCCGCAGCCGCACACGCACCGTCATCATCTCATCAGGTATATTACCCGATATTTCGCAAGACTTTTTTAACAAATACTAATTTACTAAATAAACTCAACAGATGAAAGCTGATAGAAACTGTGTGGTAGAAGAGCTACGATTATTATTTACTCACTCCATCTACTGTGCATATATAGTGGAATTTTTTGCTGTATTAACGCTAAAACTCATTTAAAACTCAATAGTCTAAAATTAAATATCAATTTTACAAATGGACCCCGCCAGCAATAATGTAAAGCACTCTGTGCATCAATGAAGCCGCTCTCTTTCTCATGATGGCGGCAAATCCTGAAACGATACAAACCATGAAACAGCATCCTGAATATATTGTACACGACTCTTAGAGAGCTTAGAGCTATCTGTGTGTAGTTGACCTATGCCTATAGGTCAAGTGTAAAAGGTCTGGCAGTAAGCTTTACATAGTGATAATTTTACGTTGTTAGTACACCTTGCAAACCTACGGGTCAACGTTTTGCAACGCATTGCCAACGCCCTACGCTCTCAATATCAGTATTATCTTCCAAAGACTCGGTGACCCACCAATGCCTTAAGTACTTCAATTTAGTGACCCTATTAAGAGGAGTGCTACACAGCTTAACTACTGGGATATAATTAGAACATTTTTACAATGAAAAGTTATGTGAGATAGAGAATACCGGTCTGGAAACTAGTCTATTTTTAGAAAATGTTTTGTCGTAGCGCAAATTGTACCAAGAGGAAGCGACGGAAACTATTTCCTCTTCTATGAGATAAGAATTTTATTTTGAACTAGTTCAGGAAATTGTAGTTTTACTACGTTACTAGCAAGTGATACACCGATTTCCTTTCTTCCAATAGTCTATATAGAAATATTTTTCTGCATCGTCGAGAGTTATTTTTAACGAGCTGGGTGGCCAAACGTTCTTCACAGTGGGCGCTCCCGATCCCGGTCGCAATGAAATTTCGAATCAATTTGGGAAATTAACTTTTCTAAATTAGTTCTGGTCTGGGTGTTCTGGTTAGAAGTGAATTCCGTTGCTCTGGTACTCATGGTATAGAGAACTTCCTAGTTTATAGATCGACACGTTTGATAATACACATGATCTATGAACATTTTAATACATTATTACAATGTTAGGAATATATGCTAGAAGCAACTTAAAACTATTTGCATCAAATAGTTACATGCAAATATCTCTTGTAATTAGAAAATAGACAATGCAATTGAAGCATTGGGTGTAACAAGGGCGTCACGTAAAAGTGAGATTGGAAAAAAAATTAAAATAAAGCTTTACTGTCTTATATTTTTTCAATATTTATAGTATGACTCTTATATACTTTATTATTTATTTGTTCTATGAGTTAGCTAAAAGATTAAAGTGTTATTATTATTTTAAAACAATTAGAAACAATTGTAATTTTTTTCCTTGTGTTATTCGCCCTTGTTGCATCAAACCGGTAAATTAATGGGGCGTTCGTTTTATTATTGGTTTTTAAGGAAATAAATAGTGAATCAGTCTTATTTGAAACTTACATTGAATACATTTAAACTTATTTTTGATCATTCATTACATTGAAGCTGGATTAAAGTGAATCGACATTACCATCTTTAGCAGGTTTCACTGGCCTCCTAGATGATCTATGTTGAGGATGAAGTCGCTCGTTTCAGACATTTTTTACGTTAAAACTAATTTTTTACAAACCGCAGGTGATAACAGGTCCGAAATTCAAACGCACATTTATAATCCATGCCACAAGGGCGTAGCGCCACCTTTGCAAACGGGCTTTGGGTGCCGAACGCCCTTGTTCCCATGATTCAATTAACAACTTGACTTAACATTAAACATAAGACAACTAATAATAACGACAAAAAATAAAAAAATATACCTCTATTATTACACTATGTACGTGTTATGTGTTATGTTGATAATCTCATACAGAGATACAGAGTACTAAAAAACCGAATCAAAAGTTCGTGGAAGTGGTGAAAGTGCGCGAAACCGGATTCAAAGAAGTGTGGCAAACTAGGAGAGTTTGCCACCCTTAGAGGCGGAATATTTTCTTCAAATTTAAATGGGATCAACGCTGAGGTACCCTCTTTCCAACAAAAAAAGAATTATGAAAATGGGTTCAGAAAAGTTGTTGCGCAACATACATGCAAAAAAAATACATAGAGTCGAATTGAGAAGTTCCTCCTTTTTTGAAAAATATGAAAATGATTTGGAGCATTCTCAAGTATTTTCTTTTTAATTTTCCAAATACACATTTTTAATGGACGAAGTTCGACGATGACCATAAGCTCATGTGAGAAATTTAATCTTTTCTTTGTAGTCTGTCTTAAGCAGTATATAAAGGTGGCAAGTTCTTTACTACTGAATTGTTTGTTTAGACCCGAGTTGGTACGACCCGCGCGTGAGAGCTCGCCCGTCAGCGGAGTCGCCACTAGCGTCATCCGGGTCTCGCCGGCGCCCTCTTATCACTATCAGGTAAAAACAAACTTTTTAAACCTTCCATCCTTTGAATTTAATACAAGTACCTATAGGGCTAGCACTGTGCGAGATACTGCTATCCTCGTATAAAGATCTCGCGTTTCATGTCGGTCTCGCGCAAGTCGCGCCTTATCGTGCTAGCCTTACTGAAGTATTTCAATTATTTCTTAAATAAAATCTGTACCAATCCATATATCTCCAGACCAAATTCATATTTTGTAAATTTAAAATCGTTGCTGAGTTTTCATGACAGAATAATGTTACCGATTATGTTTATCTTTCTTTTTTATTTAATTAAATTTAAAAAAAATCCTGTTTTGACTTTTTAGGTGGATGGTCCGATGACGCTGCAATCGAACGGCATGAGCGCACAAAGCCACGTGATCGGTAGTATACCATCGTCGGCTCTGAACATCCAGAGCTCGATTCAAACAAGCTCTATTCTTAGCGCTCCCACAACCATCCCGAGCGGCCTTTCTCTGCCTCCCAGCGTGTCCTTGACTATCACAAACAGCCAGTCATCCGCCGCCAACGCCATTCGCGCGACTAAAATAGACGACATCCCCCACAACCTCGTCGTTCACCGCAGCATTCCAGTCTCCAACGGAATAGACTTGGACCAGTTGTACCGCAGCCCGCAACCGTCGCACTTAAGAAACGGTATTCATGATTCATTTCGCCGAGACGCCGAAATGTCCCCGCCTATGAATAACCACGAGAATTTCCGACGCGGTTCGGAGTACGAAGAAGAGGACCACTCTATACCTCAACGGGAAAGTAACATTCATCACATTATTGAGCAACGGAATAACGAAATTTCTGTAGCTCACATTATGGAGCAGAACAAGCGTATTGTAAAGCCGGCACCACTGCAGGCGCGCCTCCTCTCTGTGGTTGATGCTGACGCCAAGGACCCCGGAATCAAGAGATTTTATGTCATTCCGCAGAATACAATTGAGAAGAAATTTGTGTTGATCAAGAATGAACCTAGTGATATTGTTCAGGTAAACTTTCCAAGCATAATGTTTTTTATTCACCTTAAGCAACTACGATACATTCAGCTTTTAAATTTTAAATGACAATTATGTATATAATTGCTGTTGTCAATACATGTAAATTGCTCCACAACACTTCATTTCTGTGCTAAGTATTTGGGCTAACCTTTAATTTTTATTTCAGATTGAACAGAAATCACACCAGATTCCGCATCACGTGAATAATAACGAGTCCGAGCTTGAACACCGGATTGTCGATAATGGTGAACACGTACGTATATGTACATTTTTCAAAGCTATGAATCGTAATACGAAGTGTAAATCAATATCACAAACAATCGGCTTGTTTCTTTACTTCTGTCCTTTTCAACATAAATCTCGTTAGCTCTGCAGGGCTAAAAAGGCCGCATTGGCAGAATCATAATATGGTTAATTGACCATACATGTTTTCTATGGAGACCTTCCATAGAACACTGTCAAATAGAAGACAAGCGTTTTTTATTTTGTTTGAGAATTCATAATATGTCTATCAATCATATGATTCTGCCAAGGCGGCCATTTTAGCCCTGCTGTTCTCTTTTTATGGGAATATTGTGACTGGTGTTTGAATTAATTTAACTGGTTTCAGATGAACAACGTGAACAGCAGCGCCGTCATCGTGCACCCTAGCCAGCTGTTGCCCGTGTTGCCGCCGCCATCTTCGCACACCGCAATCATTGGTAGGCATCACTATTCATTTTATTAATAAAATTTGTGAGACAGAAAGGGAATCTTCAAATTTCCATTGTTACTTATTAATTTTAAGTTTAGGCGCTTCGTTATAAAACGCGAGCGGGCATGTGGCAAAACTTGTGGAATAATTGAAGCCAAAAATATCTTTACAATGAAATCTTTGTTTTAAAATGTTTATACATTTGCCTAGTTATGTATGAAAATGTAAAATAAATGTAAGAAGCATAAAATTATATTGCTACATAAATATGTATACTAAACAAACTTTATCCTTAAAATTTCTCCGTACGTGAGCTAGCACGTAGTGAGAGCAGACTTCCACTTACTAAAAATCTCTTCTTGCAGCTAGCACTTACTTGGAAAAAAAAAACAGTGTTACATATTCATCTACATATTATATAAACAACTTCTAGCATATGTTATAATTATTAATACAAAGATCGAACACTCAGAAAAAATTCCTTCGATCCGGCCGGATTCGAACCGACGCCGACGCGACGTCTTCTAGCTTACCGTGCCAGACGCTATACCAACTAAGCCACGGAACGAACCAGCGGACCTCACGAATTTTTCTATGTGCTTGCGTCGTGTCTTTGTATTTGGTTTTTCAACGACTTTTTAATCGTAGCGCCATGTATGAGAAATCTATGAAAGATTTGGTAGCTGTAAAGGTACTACTAACTGGGTGATAAATGTTTCATATATTTGTATTAATTACACTATACATTTGTATTAATAATTATAACAAACTAGTAGAGTAATTTCACAAAAAATAATTGAATATCAATTCAATAAAAATTTAAAACTCATCATACTCATTTGCACAACCTTTTAAAAACAAGCGGGCACAATTAACAAAAAAATTAAAAACGGATCCGGAAAAACCTTCTGAACCAAAGACAATAAGTGTATATTTAGACTTTTAAAAAGTTACACAATGTTAACTTTTTTGTACAGAAATATAATGGTGAAAAATAGAACTCTTTTGTTTCTGTGGATTTTGTTAAAAAAATGTGGTTTCACAATTAATTTTGTGAACCACCTCAGTCAACCGTGACCATGGGATCTGTAAAGGGCCCGAAACGTCGGTTTGTTTGAAAAAAACAAATATACGCGATTTAAATCCGGAAAAATAGTTTCATTTCCTACCTAACTTTGGAGCTATTCGAATTTTACGGAATCTGATGATTGCATTGTTCACTTATTCTAATACTAGCTGGTGCCCGCGACTTCGTCTGCGTAGAATAAGTACTTCGACTGTACTATACTAATTTTCATAGTTTTATTAGTTCCCCTTGTGACAGTGTGACCTCTTTGGATCGTCAGCCCACCTGTTTATTTAAATTCCTTATTTTATTCTCACACTAGTATTTAAATTCAAATTTTGAATTGTTCCGTTTTGCCCTGCATTCTGATTTTGTTCATAGTTTTATTAGTTCCCCTTGTGACAGTGTGACCTCTTCAGATCGTCAGCCCACCTGTTTATTTAAATTCCTTATTTTATTCTCACACTAGTATTTAAATTCAAATTTTGAATTGTTCCGTTTTGCCCTGCATTCTGATTTTGTTTCGTTCCATCGTCATTGCCTGCCCGATCGCGGTAGCCAACACATATCTTCTTATCTTTTTGAACCTTTTACTAGTTATATTTACACCGTTTACATTTTAAAGATCATAATATTATTGTTAAACCTGAATAAATACCTATAAAACTGGACTTTCAACTTTTGAACAACTAAACTTACTAAGTAAGATGTATGGAGGCTGCATAGGCTACTACTTAGTCACCCTACACCCTTACCAACTTTCATTCCCTATTTCACTCCCTTTAAGATTTATTTTTGTGACAAAAAGTAGCCTATTTCCTTCTCCGGGACCTTGGAGAAGGAAATAGGCTACTTTTGTCACAATCTATCCCAAAATTCATCAATATTGCTGTAGCGATTTAGCGGACGGAGAACGTACCTGCCTGTTATTTTCGCATTTATAATATTACTTTGGATTTGTACGATTTGACATAATATCTGTTCGCTCCTGCTATCTAAAATCTATCTTTTAACCGTTAAGATATGACGTTCTATAAGAAGTACTTAGTATTATATATTTTTTATTATCGTTTGTTTCGTACTTGTTCAAAAATGTGACACTTTACCGAATTAAAGAGTTCCTCAATAATAAAATACGTAAAACTCAAATGACTCCGAAGACATACGTACGACATGTATGCTTCATATTTATGACTACCTGATTGTTCCTTCATTTGTAAGACACATTTATAGATTTGGAAAACTAGTAGTTTTTCCATAAATGTCTATAATGTAACCAAAAAACCAAATTTATATGATAATTAAAATATAAATATTATATGAAATGATATAGTGTGTTAAGTTTGCATTTCCAGTTCCTAAAATAATAATAATTATACTATATAAACATATTAACAGTTATTTTAGGATCCAGAAATATATATGATTATTAGAACACATAACATGACTCATGCTTCTATGGCCGAATGGTTATCATGCTGGACTGCCACACACAGGTTCGATTTCGGGGCCGGGAGAAATATTTGTATGGCCTATATTTATTTTTCTTGTTTGTTTGGGTGTAATTTGTTGTTGTCTATTTGTGTGCCCATGGCACCCGCAATACAGGGTTTCCCGAGTGCGGGGCTATGAGTGTATGTGAGTTAAAAAACATAAACTGCTGTTATACGTTAAAAACATGTCGTGGTAAGAATCCCATAAGTAGCGATAATGAAACGGGAAATGCGAAATAAATACAAATCTAATAATTCATTTTATATGGTGTACTTTTTTATATAATAGGGTCATGTGTCAGCACAATAAAATGTTTTAAATAATAAGATATTGTCCACTCAACCTGCCGTTTTTATGCAATGCTATTAGACAATTGCAATGGTTTGCAATTCAAAATCTCTTTATATATCGCAAGAACCACAAAATTACATTTAAATCTTAAGTTGTAACTTGAGAAAACGTTAAAAAGGCGTTTCTTCACTGTTTATATTTTATATTCTTCGACACAGCGGGGTGGTGAAGCCGTGGTTGAAGCTCTCAAGTGGGTTCGAATTCAGTTCGCATCTCTGAGTTTCTCGGAATTTATGTGCGAAATTACACACAACAACCTTGGTCCCCAATCCGCATTGAGCCAGTGTGGGGACTATGGCCTAAACTCTACGCACCACGCAGCAGCGGGGCGTATAAATTTATTGATGTTGCATTGAACAGAGTTTTGAACTAATTGTTGTTATTACTTTCCATCGCAGTGTCGACCGGGGGAGTACCGGGTGGAGTGTTTCCTTGGCAGTCACTGGTGCCGCTGCTGACGGCCACATCGCCGCCGCCAGCTACGCCCGCCGCACCGCCATCCCCGCGCACCCCGCGCACTCCGCGCACGCCTCACACGCCGCAGACGCCGCACACCCCGCACACGCCACATATCAAAAACGAGGAAATCAAATCTGAAGGCAGTGGTTAGTTAATTAAATGTTCACATCAATAATGATTGGCAATTGAGTAGCAGTAGAAATTTTTGTGAAAGAGTTCATCCAGGGAAATAGCCGTACCTATTTCTGCCGGCAAGCAGTATTGTAAGCACATCAAGTATATAACCAGAAATAGAGACGAAATAAGGGCCATCCGCCTCTGGCAACTCATCAGGCAAGAGGGGCCTTATATCACTTTTAAATATCAACGTAAATATCTCGTTTGCGCTGAAACCACAAATTAGAAAGCTGAAATAGTACAGCGCCAACAACTGACCTGTGTGCACGTCTCCGTATATTCCAAAAATATTCTGTATTTATTGTAATAAAGGTAATATCTCTAACAATGAGGGGCTGTTCCATTCGGCGTTGTGGGAAAAACAGCTAAACATCTAATTATAAAACAAACGGAATCACATTTCATCGGTAATTAAATGTTAAATATGTAATTTTTCAATTTTCGTCCATTATAGTAAAGCTCAAGTTAAACTGGGCGATTTGAAATTTGACGACACCCGTCAATTGTTTCGAGTTCGGGCTGGCCAATCGGAGCGCGCAATTGTCACCGTAATGATTTGGCAGAATAGTTTTGAAACAAATGAAATGACATTTCGTCTCTATTTCTGCTATCTATTCGATGCGTAAGCATATTCTGTTTCGGTTGGTTTTTTAACATACCAAGTAAAATTACAGGCACATGGGACTTGTCAACTCAGGGAGACGGTCACAGTGGCTGTGTTCCTCATATCTTTGCTATTTAAAGTTTCGACCAAGCGCACGACTTAGGCTCAACTCACACTGGCGCAGAGTCGAAGCGATGCGTCGCGTCCTGTTTTTCAACTACACTGCCTGGCGACGCGCGACGACGCTCGCATTAGTGCGCCGGGATCACAGTTTGGTCGGCGTCTGACGTCTCACGGCGCCCAAGTGACGCGCGGCGAGGCCGCTCGAATGCTACCAAGTGTCGACGCTCGATTCCATATTTGCAAAACACGAAATTGTACCTTAATAATGGGAAAATAGAGATGTATATGCTATAGGCGAAAAACGTGACGCGTCGCGACGCTTCGACTCTGTGCCAGTGTGAGTTGAGCCTTATTCGTCCCGTCTCTTCGTATCATTTAAAAAAAGTTACTTATTAATTTATCAATAAAGCTAGAAATTCAGTTAGAAAGCCCTCTTTGTTAAAAATAACATAAAATTAAGGAAATCGAAATTTAACATAACGTAAACAAAAAGAGAAATCGTTTAAAAAGTGTGCCATCTGGTTGGTGTAACAATGCGTTCATGCCCTTGACCCTCTTATTATAGTTTTTATTCAACATAGTACGTATTTAAAAAGCACAATAGTTGTCTGCTGGCATTACTGTTTAGTATGTAAAATAACATCTCGATCATATTTTTCGTTCTCATTATGGCATTTTGCGGCAAGCGTTTTCGTCACTGCATTATTTGGTTTTTATTTTTTTTCCATATCCTAAGGGTTTTGTAAAAAACTAATAATGGAAAAGTACTTACGGAATAGTACCTACATGTCTAAATGTTAAAGCATGCGAAAGAAATGAAATTATTTATCTGTATAGAAAAATGATACACTTATAGTAAATTTAATATTTACATTTTAATATCAATTATTTTGATTAACGTCCTCTGTGATCGGTTAGCACTGTGGATGTTAGATGAGAACGTCTCTGGTTCGATTCTCGGCAAGAAATCTTGTTTAGTAGTATAGAGTAGCGCTATAAAGTGAATTTCGTTATTCTGGCTTAATTTATAGTACAGGGGATTCCCTAGTTTGAGACCAGGCAATTGGTGTGGTTGTCTGGCACATTACATTCAAAGGGTTTCATATATTGGTAACATTATTTTAGACTGCCAAAACTATGTTCAGTGAGAGGACGTGTTGAATTCATATCGTCGGTGTTTTGTAGAAAAAGCGAAAGCGCCATTTATAAAATAAATTCAGGGGAGCATGTTTTAGGTTTTAACGACTGTAATAAAATATTAACGTGCTGTTTTAAAATTAAATTTTGGTTTTAATTAAATTTTAAAGTTGAATTTAAAACAGGACGTAGATATTTTAAAACAGTCGTGAAAAACTAAAACTAGTTCCCCTGAAAAATTTTTCGAAACGGTGCTTTCGCCCTTTCTACATAACACCGATAAGAAAATCACTATCTTTCTGCAGGTGAAACACAATGACTAAAAAGCTAAAAACTCAATAAGTGGTTTTATTTGGTTTTATTTGAATTTATTTTATTAGAAAGATGGGGATTTTCTTACAACAGATACATAATTTGGAGATTTTTTGTGAATTTGTGGAAAGTCACTTATGTGGTTTTACCTTTAAGCAGACCATATAGAGTTACGTGTAAAATACTAGCAATCTCGCTGGAGTATATTACTAACATCATAAACAACAATTTTTTTCCATGACTGAATAATTCATAAGATTTTTAGTTTCGTACAAAAATAAAAATAGTTCACTAGATCGGTTTAAACGGTGACTACTCTGCGCGGTAACATAGAAAGCGCTAGCGAAAAAACCAGTCCGATGTAAAACGCAGGAGCGAGGATGGGGGTCATCAGAGAGGATGCTTGCACGTTTGAACGTAGTACCTTACTATCAAATACAGATGCAAATGTCCGATAGTACAACAATAAACAGTTTAGTTCTGGTTAAATTATTATTTTATATGATTTTAGTATTTTACATAAATAACCCGGTATTACATAAATATCACAATCAGTAGCTTCGAACTGGACACTTTGAACTTTAGACCGCTCGTATTACATGCGGCATAAGAGTTGAATTGACGTCTTGAGATTTTGGTTTGACGTGCCTTTGGTCCTGTACAACCTTGACATTGTTGTGACTAACGGTGTTACCTGTTTTTGTATGTACGAGCAGGAAGCAAACAAATTTTGCCATTTTTACTATTAACACATATATGGCAATTTTTAGGGGACACTGTGGTGACAATGTGCGCGGACGAAGATGACGAAGTGTTTGAGTGTGAAGAGTCCGCCGCGGGAGGCAGCGAGGAGTCAAGCAAGCGTCGTTCGCAGAGCCTTTCTTCGCTTCAGAATCCCGGATCTGCGGAAAAGGTAACAAATGTTTTGTATCCTGTAGCAGCCACAGACGTGCCAGAATGTCTAACCCTCTTCCGACATTCAGGCACGTCTTAGTGCAAGCAAAAGTTACAATCATGCCTTGTGAATCAGCATAAGACACACGTACCAAATTAGTATAAATAAGTAGCTCAAGTAAATATATCAACAGTTATAATCAGTTCATACATTAATATACAGTCATTTACCAACCCACGACTCGTCTATCATTCTCCACTAAACTGCCATGGCGAAGTGGTGACTACCAACACCTTTCACCTGCGCCATGGTAAACTGGTGACCCCGACGTGATATAGTTTTCTCTTTTTCTTTTTTACTAAGCGGGCAAACCCTTTGCACTGTGTAGACGACATGTTGCTACATCGTTTGCATTTGTTGTGTAGTTTATATAATAATAACATATATATAATAATAACGCACACACTCAACATAGCCCCGCACTACGGAAACCCTGTGTCGCGGGTGTCATGGACACACACATAGACACCTACAAATCACACCCAAACTCACGCGAGAAATAAATGTAGGCCATACAAATACTTCTCCCGGCCCGGGAATCGAACCTGGGACCTCTGCGTGGCAGTCCGGCATGGTAACCGTTCTTCCACTGAGGCAGAGAGGAGGAGGCATTGCTGTGTTCTAGGTTAAAGTACTGCATTTAGCGCTTTCCCCATTGTAGTTTACTGGGTCTTAGGAGTTTGAACACTATCATAATTAACAAAATGAGCGGTATCCTTCATCATCTAAACGTTTTATAATAACAAGTAAAGTAAGTAAGTAAGTAAGTAAGTAAGCGCTAATAAAAGTATTTCATAACAGAAGGAGCGTCGCATCCGTCGTCCGATGAACGCGTTCATGATATTCTCGAAGCGGCATCGGCAAGTCGTGCACCAGATGCACCCCAACCAAGACAACCGCACCGTGAGCAAGATCCTCGGCGAGTGGTGGTACTCGCTAAAGCCTGAACAGAAGCAGAAATACAATGAGCTGGCGAGTGAGGTAACTGCAATTCCTTATGTTCTCGTTGGTAAATTGTCTTACGTGCTACATAGTCAATGATTAGTGATGCAACTGACCTTTGTTTCTTCTTTCGCAACTTCGGAAGTTCCGCACGCTTTTTTACATTTGTTTCCGTAAGTTTTACAAAGAAACTTTAATCGAAAATTTACAACGTCGCAACCGATGAAGCACGCGCGCGTTTTGTTTTTAGCAGTTTTGTGTTGTGTTGAGCGCAATTATGACACCAAACCACGTACACTGTTTGGAACTATTTTGTTGAGATTTTTATAGGTTTTCACACTTTCGCTTGCGCATCCGCTTCCGTTACCGTTAAGATTTATTTTTGACATCTGCGTCCGTTTCTGTTTTCGTTATGACATTTCCGTTGCATTATTATCAATGATCTACAATGTATAATGTACCGATTTTTTTTGTATTTAAAGTTATGTTATGTGCATAAGTAGTAATAGAATAAGATCTATGTATCTCTTCGCATCGTTTTGAATTCCATCACTTCACTATATAACATTCATTGTTGTAAACAGGTGAAAGAAGCGCATTTCAAGGCACACCCCGAATGGAAGTGGTGCAATAAAGATCGCAGGAAGTCATCCAGCAGCCGCGACCCTAGTGGCTCTATGCCTCAGGTAAATAAGCACGATATTAAGCATCAATTCTACAAAATATGTTACAATACCTAGCGTCTGCTCCCAGAAATTAACTACTTACACTGCAATAAATGAATAAATAAATATTAGACAACATCACATACGTTGCTCTGATCCTAAAGTAGTTAATTATAGCACTTGTGTTATGGAAATCGGAAACAACTGTACATCGAGTATATAACCAGAAATAGAGACATAGGGCCATCCATCCTTGGCAACTCATCAGTCAAATGGCACTAATAACACTTTTAAACATCACATCTCGTATGCGCTGAAATCACAAATTAGAAAGCTGAAATAGTACAGCGCCAACAACTGACCAGTGTGTAGGTACGTCTCCGTATATTCCAAAAATATTCTGTTTTTAGTATAATGAAGACAACATCTCTAACTATTGGGGGTGTTCCTACCGGACATGTGGGAAAAATCGCGAAACATCTAATTACAAAATACATGATATAAATAATTACTGGCATAATAGTTTTCAAACAAATTAAAAGACATTTCGTCTCTATTTCTGATTATATACTCGATGCGGTACCGTTGCATCACAGCAAAAACCCAGACCCGAGACAATATAAAAAAGTTAATTTCTGCATTGACCCGGCCGGGGTTTGAATCCGGTAGGTACCTCAGAGATGGCGACATGAAAACCGGTATGCAAGGCGCTCGACCACGGAGGTCATTAATTAGTAAATCGTAACGACACTCCGAATAAAGGGAGATTATATAGGGTTACTTGTAAAATACTAACAACCTCGCAAAGACATTACTGGCATCATAAGCAACAACTTTTTTTATGATTTAATAATAAATGACGATATTTTACTTTGGTACGAAAATAAAAATATTTAAATAGATCGCTCTAAACGGTGATAACTCTGTGCGATACCAAAATAAAGGACCCGCCACCAACATTATTTTTATGAACAGCAGCACATGGGAGGTGTTGCTAAACAACTTACTTATCATCAAATACAAATCTAGAAAATGTCAAAACGGAAAAAAATATTAAGTTAATTTTTGGTAAATTTGTTTGGATTTGTAAGTAATAACAATAAATCATTTATTTCGGCCAACATGGACAAATACAAAACGATACAAAGATTTAATACAATTAAACTAAAAAATAAAATTATCACAAAATGAAAATCAAAATTAAAATAAATAACAATATAAATAAAAGAAAATGAAATTACAATTAGAATACTATTTTAGATTTACTCAATAGATGTACGATGTTACAATGGTTCATGCATTGACAGTCAAGGCGTTCAGCGTTCAGTAAAGTCATGGAACAAAAGTTGTTGATTATGATGTAACAATATAGTTCTGCGAGGTTATTAGTATTTTACAAAATAAACCAGTATATTTATTTCGTAAATTGTATTGTAGTTTACATAGTAGTCTGAAAAATATTTATTTTCTATGGCAACCCTTACAATAGCTCCTCTATCTCTGAAACTTGCCATGCCCTCTGTACTACAGGTTCGCTGTATTGCAACATAAACGAGTATTTGCACTCCTTTTAATGTGAGCGTTCTGCATCTACCATTATTACCTTTTTTTGTATCTGTGTGTGCAACTTGTATCTTATCAAACTAAAGTCTTTATTCTGAATTATTTATTTCCTTGCAGAACCTGATTTGTCGATTTTAACAGCGCCGAAAGTAGCTAAAGTAATTTATGTTCTAAATCGATTGATAGTGAGTTTAAATTTTGATCTGAGTTGACTTTGTAAAATAATAGTAATATTCTCAAGGAACCAAATATTTTTTGTACCGACACCGAGGAACTAATTTGACATAATATTAATATAATAATAACGCACACACTCATAGTCCCCACTAGGGAAACCCTGTGTCGCGGATGCCTTGGAAACGCACATAGACAACCACAAATTACACCCAAACTCACGAGAGAAATAGATGTAAGCCATACACATATTGCTCACGGCCTGGGAATCAAACGAAGGACCTTTGCGTGACAGTCATGGTAACCGTTCGGCCACGGAGGCAGTTTAAGCGGATGCAACACGTGCAAATTATTACAGATAGTAGACAGAGAGAGCACCTGGGGGGTTGACCACTAAAATAGCTCAAAGTCCACTCAGGTGAAGCGGATTGGTTAAACTGTAACTATTATATATTATGCAGAGTCCTCGAACGCCATCTGAGGTGTCTAACGGCGGCGTGCCGGTGAGCGTGGCCGACCTACCGGTCAGCGTAGCGGCGTATGGCCGTGGCACCTCGCCTCCGATGAGCGACGACGAACAGATGACGGTGCGTAAAAAATTCACAGAATCGAATAGTAAACTACACCATTTTCTATAGATGACGTCAAAACATTGTACCTCGACCATTGACTTACAATTATATGGACGTCGGGTCCGCGCTAAAAAGTGTCCGCACTTGTAAGGCGCTAAAATCGTATACAGAGCGCGACACTCCGCTTTAGTCTTCATTTGTTCTACTGACAGCGCGATACTGCGATGACATTACAATTTAAATTTCGAATAGGTTGACTTGGGATATTTTTTTCGTGGTTTTTGTATTAGACCCGTCGTCCATTTATTTGAAAGTCAATGACCTCGACGACATTTTTTTATCATAAGTTGCTGAATAGATGTGTATTTTTTGTATGTATGTTACGCGATAACTCCGGCTAATTTGTAAACCGATTTAATGATTCTTTTTTTGTTGGAAAGAGGGTACCTCAATATTGGTCCCATTTAAATTTGAAGAAAATATTCCACCTCTAAGAGTGGCAAACTAGGGGTTGAATTCTGTTTCGCGCACTTTCCGGTAACCGATTCCAATAAAACTTGGCAAATAGATGTAATTCTACGATCTTTTGAGATCGGTTTCTTTTATAATTACTAAGTATCAACTTACCTTAACCTTAATACATGGTAATTTCTAATTAATAAATGCGTGAGTGTTTACAAGGATATGATGACCTTGTTGTCAGATCGCTCAGCAAGTGTGCGAAGAGCCTCCGCTGGTGACACAGAGCGTGGATGTCGATATCAAGTGCGAGCGGGTTACAGACTCCGACTCGGAAGGCCTCGAGACGCAGCAATATTTGCCCTCGCACCATGATCATACAAGACGCCCTAAGCCTATTAAGGCCAGGTCTGTATTAATGGATACAAATGCTACTGCTCTTCTTCCTTTTGAGTCAACAGCTTAGTGGTGGCATCCGCTTGTTTGTGCAATGCACAACGGGAGGTGAGTCTGTATCAACAGGGCAGGGCCTGACTGATGAGGTCCCTCTGCAGGCTTGCGGGTATTACGCTCCCCGTATAACCAAAAGGTTGATGAGGAAGGATGAGGAGGAGGTCCCTTACACTAAAACTTAAGTAGTGAGATATGCGATTGTTCTTCTAAGGAGGAAATTTTAAAAGGAATAATGTTTGCGGCGTCACAGAAAGGTTTAAAACTTGAATTTGTTAACATAGTCGTAATTTTTTGTCAAACATCCTTCATAATTTAAAACCTAGAGAATGTGTTTCGTAAGTATAGGATTTAACATTGTACTTTAAAAGTCAGACTGGATTTCGAGTGAAACGATTACGCCCCTTGTCATGTTTTCTGCCCTCAGAACGAAAAAAGGCACAACTATGCGTACTTTATACAGCAGTTGTGCCTTTTTTCGTTACGAGAGCAGTTTTGAGCACGAAAGCGTACAATGGTCCTACTTTCGGATCGATTTGACGCTGATGTTTGAAATATGATACGAATTGTCCCACAGTGCGGGATCTTCGGACAACTTACTGAGTGGCATCACAGCATCCAGTCCCGGCGGGTCCAAAGTGTTCCAGCCCACAGGAGGCGCCTTCAAGTCTACTCACGCCGATCAAGGTTAGCTCATTGTATAACACCATTTAATGTCACGTATCAACGGGAAAATACTTACACGACCTCCATAGTTTACGCTGTGTCCAACAAGAGTCCAACAATTTTCAGCAGAAACCTTTCTGCACCGGATATCGTTTGGGTGGACTAGGTAGTACACAGAAGTTTCACTATTCTGACACTCACAGTACGGGGCAGTGTCCGAGAATTTGACAAAATGTTTTTTTTTTGTTAACGTGCTTTTTTCATGATGTATAAGAAGTGGTTTGCGTGAAATATTCTTTACTAAGAACTTCTTTTTTCTATTCTTCAATCAAGAACACAGAAGTGTGTCTACACTGTTGTTTTGGAGTAGAAACAGACCTGGCCGTAGTACCGTGATGGTGATACCAGTTATTTTTTTATTGGTTACCATTAGACCACAGTTTCTCTCGATCTTAAATGACGATGTAGTCACCTAGGCATGAAACACATGGATGACACTAATGTCGTGTATTCATACGACATTGGTGTCAACCATTAGACGAAAGCGTGTGCCTGATTCATAATCGCATTATTCCTCCACAGGTGATAACCCAAGACAACAATGGTACACGACGATCACCAAGTCGAGTTTGAGTCAACCCAATCAAATACCGACATCTCCGCATATGTCGCAGTCCATTGCATCTAGTACTCAAAGTCTAACAAACAGCGTTCAAGGCATTTCTCTGGGTACGTCTAACATGACAACACAAGCGGCGTTGGATAACGCCATAGCCTCGATTATCAACTCCCCGACGGCAACGAGTGGCCTGCAAGTAATTTCGAGCGGTATATCTGTGCCGACCCAGCAGATTAACCAAGCACAATCAAATATGTTGAAAAGCGTCACTCTCGTTAAGAGAAACATTGCAGATACGACTTCGGGTGAGTAGTATATTTTTTATTATAATATCTATGTAAAGTGCATGTGTCCTGTCTACAAATGTTTTCATGCCTATTTCAAATAATACACAACATTTCTGCGTTTAAAATTAACAGTCGAATCTACTTTTTCCCCGCGGTACCCTGACTGGGCAAGATTTCTTCGGTGCCCAAATATTAAAGTTGCTGGAGTACCACTGACAGAAACATTATTGTGGTTTACAAAGTCGATGACCGTACCGGTTATCACGTAATTATGTTAATCAGTGTGGAAAACTTGGTAATAGTTAAAAAATCAACTATTTTGATTAGGGTGACTACTCCTGAAAAGCAACGATGTAGTGATCTCAATTTGACAATCTGATTTGATTGGTAACTATTATGCACCACTTTTGATACTTTCAATGTTATACATTGAAGATATATGCTATTTTAATTTAGTCATTCGTAGTACACTACAGAATAAATACAATTAATAAATGAGTATTTAAAATAAAATACCATATTCGATGCTCAGGTTCACGTGACATGAACAGACAACCTGACACTCATAAGTGCACTGCTGAGTAGTCTATTATAGACTAACATTCCCCATGGGTTGAACTTCAATACACTCGAACATTCCAGAATATTTATTTCAATAATATCAAGGGTGTTAAAAATGTTACATTTTCCCTGTCAGTCACGGGGACCTGGTAGACATTCTAATTTCATTTTTATTGTGTTTAGGACCCCTGACGCTGTCCCTGGATGCATCAGGCACTTTACTAATCAAGACAAGCCAGACGGGCGAGACGGTTACCGCGGTGGAGCAGCCGCAGCCGGTGCATTACGTGCAACTGCAAAAACTCTTCGTGCCCTCTTACACTACAGGTATATTTCATTTACACGTACAATATAATCAACTCAAACTAACTTTTCCGTGGATTCTCTCACAAAGTCACCCACTCAAACTAAAACGGACTTATAGAAACAATTTCAAGATGGGGTGATTTTTGGGGTGTTGCCGCAATCAAACCAGGGGCCCTACTCTCGAAGCACAAAATATGTACTTGCGGTCGTTTTCCCACTAGGGATGGTCTACGAAACTATTCTCGAAGTGCTTCAACGAAAAAATGGGCACTATCGAAACTATCAAACGGCCCATTCGAAGCTGTCTAATTGCGTTATCATATATTCTTAGTTCTAGCCCCGATCGAAACTTAAGTTTGTAGGTCACCTCTGTTAGATAGATAGATTTCGTGCTTCTGGAGTACGGCCCTTGAAATCCTTATGTCGTGCATATGTCACAGCCTTTTTATGTTTTAGCACTTATTTTTATGTAATTTCGTGTGAAATCCAGTCGTATGTTGACCACACAAAATGGAAAAGAAAAAACAAAGTTTATTTTCAGATTTGCCATACAATGAATAAAAAAACTATTCTCACAGCGGATTCTTGAATTTCTCATATACTTTGTAATTTTCTTGCAAAATATGTGTATCAAAAGTCGAAAGGAAAAAGCAAAAGAACGTGTTCAAATTAAGAAATGAAATTATTAAATCAAAGTTGGATTTACTACTTTAGAATAAAGGTGATTTCGAATTTAAATTAATTTTCGATTTAGGTATCACTAAGCCCTTTTCACCTTTCAACCATCGATTTGTTTTCAACCATAGCGGAAGTGGAACAGCCAAAGAGCCAAGCGCAAACTGTGCAGACTGGTCCCTCGGTGATCGTATCGCAAAACAATCACTCCAAGCCGCTACCTCAACCCAACCCGTAAGTAAATGTCAAAGAATGCCTTCTTCCTACTTTCCCCATATGCAGGGTTATTTGTAAAATACTAACAACATCATATACAACAATTTTTATCCCACCTACGACTTTTTACAAAACAATAAATTTATTAAAAATAAACTTAAGTTTTTGTTGTACGTACTGACTGACACTTTTTACATCTGTTTTTGTAACAACTCCTTCCACGTGTTGTTGTTATTCATAAAAATAATTTTAGTAGTAGGTATTTTCTTTTGCTATCTCACAGAGTGGTAAATGAGCGATCTATTTAAATATTTTCATTTTTGTACGAAAGTAAAATCTGATGAATTATTAAAAGTCACGAAACAAAAGTTATTGTTCATGATGTTAGTGATATCTTCCTGCTAGGTTGTTTTATTTCTACTTAATAGTTCGTGGTTGAATGGACAATTTAACTAAAACACAAGCCCTTTTTAATTTTTAATCATTGACTTACAATTATATGGACGTCGGGTCCGCGCTAAAAAGTGTCCGAACTTAAAGGGCGTTAAAATCGTATACAGAGCGTCATTCACGCTGCGATGACATTACAATTTCAATTCAACGTATTAGCTTTTTCATATTCCTTGAAATGTCACTACGCTTAAATAGGTTGACTTGGGACATTTTTTTCGTGGTTTTTGTATTAGACCCGTCGTCCATTTATTTGTAAGTCAATGTTTTTAATTAATTATGTAGTACACGGAACAAAATCCATGTATTGCAGCACTTACCGCATAACTTCCGCATTAAGTTACTATTTTTAAATATCCACTCATCGCCACTGCATTGTATTTATATTACAATTGCAATATTATATTTTTATATTCTTTACTGTTACCGTCACTTCTTATGGTTCCACGCTTACAATTAGGTCTCGCGATGATCAAATGTAGCTATCGATTTTCCAGGAGAAAATGTGTAGTTATTTTGTACTCAAATACTCATTCACCGTTGGTAGGTCAATGCAAATATTTGATATTTATTTAGTTGAGTATAGTATATTTCTCTCAACATTACAAATTTCATACAAATACAATTACATGTCATTTTATACTACTCTTCGAAAAGTGAGCGTCAGTTTACAAAATAATGAAGAAATAATTATATAATAGTAAGTCATAAGTACACAAATAGTGTACATATTATACAAAATCGACATAATGAATGAAACTAAATAAATAATTGAATTAAACTAATTATGTCAAGTGTGTACAGGAAAATGTCAATATGGATTTAGATAACATCTTGGGCTTTGATCGCTACTGAACTTGTCAGCCCCATTAGAAAGAAAACATATCTATGTCAAAAGAGATAAATCAACCAAAACATGTATATAAAATCTTTGCGGCACTACTTGTGCTCTGCCATCCTTAGAGGATGGAAAAAAATAAAAGGAGCCATCAGACGAAACGGATTGAAACCACCAAAATTAATATTTAAAAAAGGAATAGCATGCGTCACAACAACCGCTTTGAAGCGGTGTCAGATATGACGAAGTTAATTTTGATTAAAAAAAATGTTGTCATTTTAAGAATATAAACAATGTGTGTGTCGTGCAGGCAATGGGATACGGCCGTGGAGGATACCCGTCCTTTCCCGCTGGCGCCCACTCCAGCGCAGCTTGGACGGGCGCCCTTGCAAAAACGTCTTAGTCGTGGTAAGTATCCACTCATTTATGGACTCAACCCTTCCTATATTTTGATGTCTATTTATTTTACTAAAGATTAAAGATACTTTCTTTCTTTCTGTGTTGATTTGTTAAATAACTGTTTTGTGGTACGTCAGGTACGTCAACTGGTTCCACGGGTAGCGGTGATCAGTCGCGCACTGAGCTACCCACCCCGATGGACACCGAACCGCTGCCCTCACCCAAAAAACTCGACAACCTGCCTTCGCCTTCTCATAAGAAGAGCCTGTTCAAGAAAGGCAACGAAGATGGGCGTGATAAGTACGTCAATTCTAATTTAATCGCTCTTTTTTGGTGGGGCTTAACATTAGTTTTGTTTATTTATTTTTAATATGAAGCATATTGTGTGGCAGAGTGCTGGAGACAGTTAACTTCGAGAAGAAATTCGTAAAACTGCCGCAGTTCAAGCCGGAGGCTAGCAGCCCTAGCGCCATGGTCGTTCCGCGTAGCCCGCAGCTTTACCTTCGCAAGAAGCACAACAAAATAGGTCAGTTTCAATCGTCCTAAGTGCTTACTGTATATCATATTTCGAGACATTTTTCAATGTGCTCTCCGTTATCTATGTGATTACGCGTAATACGAGGTTAGCTGTTTTGTATGCTCTAATTGGCATTTTTTTGTACTTTGCACATCGTTCTATGGTAACCACAGACGTGAAATTGTAGCGTGCAGAGAGCCGCACGTGGATTGATTGGTCGGCGATTAAAACATTCGTGTTTCTCTTTCAGAGGATGAAGCCACTGTGGTGACGCCTCAAATGGAAGCGGAAATGAACGGCGCGGGAATGCCGACCCCCCACTCATACACCACACCGCACACCACCACCAAGCTCGTCGGCAACACATTCTTCGGGCCAGATTTTAACCTTGACAGTTTCCGAGGTAGGTGCTTGACTTCATATTTACAATATTACGGTATAAATGGCAAGATGTTGGAACTTGTCTAATCCGATCTCAAGGGTCTACCCTTGAGATCGGGTCACTCCATATATGTTTACTTTCTGAATTCTAATTCAGAAAGTAAACATATATGGAGTGACTAGAAAAATGGGTAAACCGCAGGGCTCAATACCTTTCTTCTTTCATAAAACTAAAGTTTTCAAGTGTAAATTTATTTTACCTTTGGAATAAATGATTCTTTGATTTGACGTGCTTGATATATATAATAAAAAGATGAGCATTTGCTCGCCACATTACGCCAAATCTTCATTCTCCGATCGAGTTTAATTATTTTAATATTTAAATTTATAACTGATGCTATTTTAAATTATAACAACCCAACTACAAAACTGGGTGCGCCAGAAACCAATGTCTTCGGAAGGGCTTAAAACATATTTTTGGTTATAAGATTATCAATGGTGTCTATTCAGTGACTCCGTTTTTTTTACGAAAACTTATTAGAAGTGTCTAAAATTAAATGGAGATAAAAATATTTTCGCGTCCTGTTCGATGTCTTTCTCCTTATATACAGGGTGGAAATTTGAGATGAGTCAGCCAGTGCAGCAATCTTAACCGTCATAATAAGAAAACGGTTCTAGAAGACTGAAGTTTGAAGATATTTCGATTGCCATTACAGATTTTTTGTATCATTTTTTCAGCAAGATAAAAGGCAAGTTTCACGAAATTTTTTTCATGTCATTCGATCCTGTTTTTCGTAAGGATCAAAAATCTCTACGAGACCAACTGCAGAATACTCGTAATGTCAAAGAAACTTTAAACTTCAAAAAATTTATGGACAGTGTTCTGGGATCATTTTCCTGTAGCTGAGGGTTAAGATATGCCCTTGCTGACCAGTCTCAAACTTTTAGATTTATACTAATGTAGATGACGTGTTTCATTAGGTTCGATATCTGAGAGTTTGGAGGATATGTCCCCGCGCACGCCGTGTTCGGGCAGCGGCGGCGGCGCACGCGGCGAGGCCGGTCACCGACGGGTGCTCGAGCAGCGCCGCCATCTTGTACTGCGTCTCTTCCAAGAGCACGGCATGTTCCCCACTACGCAGGCCACCACTCAGTTTCAGGTAACTGGCCTTATCACGTTATTGCTAACTGTGCGCGCTTTTATATAGCGGTCGCAGGACAGTGTCCATAATTTAGGACTTACAAATTTTACAGAATTTGATAGTTGGTTTTATTTGATAATTTTGTCTATTGCCGATTATTGTCATCATCAGCATCATTACTGTACGTTAGCCTCCCCAGTAGACTGTTTTTTTCGGAAGGTGGATTAGCGATCTGCTATTTCTAAATATTGCTCTGGTTTATATCAAACTATATATGTTGCGGATACCAGCCCTTTATACTATATGTCTTAAAATCGAATATCCTCTAAGACCTCTAGCAGTTTAATCAAAATCCGATTCGTTTTGGAGCCTGTTCTGTGTATACATTCAGTCAGAGAACAATTTAAAAAAACGTTTGTGATGTAACGAATACGTAAGTTTGAACAACTGAGTTTGCCCATCGCCTCCGCACCTAGCGCAATGAGATAAGTCGTAACCTGTCACAAGCAAAAGGCATTTTTACTCCGAACTTTCGGCAGCCGAATAATGGACACTTTGGCCGAGAGCGTGGCCTACTATTCTGTATTCGGCCAAATCACTATTGCGAGTTGTAATATATAGATTAATCAACGGATATGTTCACTACTGACAGACGTATTTTTGGAATTTTTCATTTTGCTGTCTGGTGTATTGTTTAAAGAAAAAGCCGCGTTCCATTTCAGGTTACCCATGTAGATATATTCCCGACGAAGATGTCGCTACAGCTCAAGATCCGCGAGGTACGCCAGAAGCTGATGGCCCAGACAAACCTCACACCGCACTCCGAGGTCAACACGCCGACTAGTAAGTAGCCAGAGGCTTCCAATTCTACTCTTGCTCAGTTACGAGGTTTCATTACTTGCGATTGATTTATATGTACAGTCAACTAAAATACTTATCATTTTTAGAAATTATTGTGATAACTTTACATAAACAAGTTGGTTCAATTATGTGATCCTTTTATTTACTCATGTTTTTACTTTTTTTACAAGTAATATAAGTAAACTAACGCTCGAAAGAGACAATTTTTTTTAGTTGACTGTACTTTTTATTAGTTAGACATACTTTAATAGACGACAGTGCCCATTTAAACGGAGAACATGTTCTTCGAATGACGAAATAAATTTCTATTTGAGAGCAATGTTGTTCATATCGCGTGTATGTTATTATGTTATTTGTTAAAGTTCGTCGATGCAATAAATATTCAACCTAAACATCTAAGCAGCAAAGTGTCAATTGTCACCTTGTGTCGTGAACTGCAGCAACGTATTATAGCAGCATCTTTGAATTGTGAATATATTTTGTTTGTAATAATTCACTGCGCATTTGCAAACGCAGACGTGAATACCCCGATCGTGTCCGCAGCGCTGCAGCCTACATCGACGGCCAGTTAGCGGCGCGGCTACGCCATCTGCGTCATAGTCACGGAGTAAAGAGACGTCAGTATAGCTTCACCGTGCCGTCACCAGTCGCTCTGGCTCATGACCTTTGAGTGCAACCGTAAACATAGTGAGAACTGTCGATTGCAGTGCATTTAACATTATGTAGAAACTGTTCCGTGACTACCTAAAGCCCATCGTAGCATTCTATCGCGTAGTATAGTCGTACAAAATAAAATTTGTAACAGACTTTGTGATTTCGATAATTGTATTAGAGATTTTCTCGCAAATGCTTAATAGCATTTGAAATATTTTATAGATATCAACGTACGTCTTGTATCTTATTTAATCAATGTAAACTTATGTGTAAGATAACGATTATGTGTAATAAAGTCGATGTTTTTCTGAACGCATCATGACGTTCTATGTTAGTTCTATATTTCTTGGTAGTTAAATACATTGTCTTTATTATCGTGATCAGTAAACGCGAAATCGAAAAAATTACAAAAAAATGAATTCGAATGGAGAAAATAATATTGGAGAGCTCTGTGAATTTTAAGCGACACATAAACGAAGGTATTTTCATAATAATGTGGTTGTGTACAAGTATTTATCTCAATTGTCTTACTGCAAAAAAAGCTTAAAAAACTTTCGTATTGTGTATGACTCGAGCGATCGCGTGTGTGTATTTTTAAGGAGTACGAATTATGGAACGCGTTTGTTCCTTAATGATGTAGGCTGGGTTTGTATTTGAACACAATATTATGCGTCGTTTAGCCTCCGTCAACGTGATTGCTCCTAAGCGAAGCGAGTATACTTAATATTTTAAAATTGACGTATTTAGGTGTACGATATATCTTATTTTCAAGTACGTCTTGCGTATTTTATTACGGTTCTAATTGTAAATTCAAACGTCAGTGCCTCTTATCTCGATGGTTAACAGTGACAGTCGTCGTTAGCGAACGCGTGAAACACTTGAATTTTGTATGGTTAATTGTATAGCGCCCCTAGCGGCTACAAGAAGAAATAGCAGCATTTTGTGCAAATATTTTACACAGTCGCTAGTGAAAACAGTCACTTTATATTCATGCTACAGGTACTGACGGTTTAGCGTATCTTTACTAATTCTTATAATAATTTTAAGCGTCAATTTCATGTAATTAGCACTTCTCATTTCAAGCAAGCACGATCTCAGTACATATTTAAATGTATGATTCATTCATCGATCATTATTTTCATTTAATCACATTTTTATAATTCATTGTCTAACACACAAACCATAGATGTTATAAAGCTTACAGTTAAGGGTTTTGTCGGTCAATGCCAGATTTTATCGTAACTAGTATGCATTTATTCAGTATGTTCGTTCTCTATAACCAGTAGACGTCTGATACCTAGGCATATAGCTTAGCATTCTTATTATATGTAATACACTATAAGATTCAGAGGAGCAAGCGGTACATGTATGTATTTACAGTATACCTGGTGCGATTCGTTTTATCAGGATTTTGTTTCTTTTATTTATGTTGTGATGTTGGTCTTCCACAAGTTTGATATGTTTTCATTTTGGTTAAGGACATAGAGTTATGTAATTTTTATGTACAGTGATTTTAATTTAGATTAATTGCTTGTTTGGAACAGTTCTAATAATTGGAGTTAAACGTTAGTGTTTTGGATGCCAGGTTTGCCATTGGCGCGTTATCAGTAGGAGGAATTCAACGGAGGCAGATTTCTTTATCTCTTATATAATGCTTAATACATAATGGAGTATATATGTAGCGCGGATCCGAACCACAAGCGCGCAGTTTATCACACACAACACAGCAATGGATACAAAACAGCTCAAATGTTAACGACACTAGATATATCAATAAATACATTTCGTCTCAGTGTAAATATTAGTATATGTTTCTAGCGCTAAGTATTCCCGGCTCTCAAAGTAATTTCTTTATTTAAAGAATGCTAATTAGTATAAATAAAAAATAAAATCTAATTTATACGTGAAGATTTTTGGCCAATACAAAATGTTATGTATCAAAATTGTAATTTTAAGTGATCTCTTCGGCGATAGATAATTACTTTAGGAGTCCGGAGGTGAAAAGAATTTATAAAAAATGTAAATGTAAGAAGTATTTTCGCACTGTTAAATCTACTCTAATTAGTCTTGTAGTTATAGGCATACTGTATCCTGAAAATTTTTAACTCTCAAAAATTGGATGTTATATATTATAAAGTACTCACAATCACAATTTTATTAAGAAAGCGGCAGGAGGTTAAGAACTTTCTGGTTTGGTACAAAGAAGTGTAGGGAGTTATTGAATGCTGTCGACAATCGTACATACGGAATATAATATTAAACTGTTGTTACCACATAGACTGTAATGTTGTACTACACTACCTATATCTCTATTGTTTAATGTTTACTCCGTAGTTTTCGACGTCGAATACTGTGCTTGTGCTATGTAGGTCTCCATAAAGCCGTTGGTGTAAGGTCGTGGCTTTCAAATTTTAAGAACATTGGATTGTTCACCACTTTTATTTAGCTTGCAACAAGTAATGTTTATGAAAATCGTCATCAGTAATCAATCGTCATTAGTAGCTTAGCAATAGGGAATCGGACAAGTTTTTAGAAATTATTTAAAATATAATGGGCGTAGTATATAGTGGGTGGTAGCCTAAGTTGTTTGACCTATCGCCTCTCAAGCAAAGGCCGTCGGTTCGAATCTGGACCTCTGAGTTTCTCGGAACTTGCTACACGAAATCTGAATTGAAATTTATCACGTGCCTTTCCGTGAAGGAAAACATTGTCATGAAATCTGTGCGTCGAAGAAGGCTCACAACCTTCTGAAAACGTGAGCAAGTCCCCAACCCTGGTCCCAAAGTCCCCGTACTGGACTATTGCCTAAACCCCGCCTGAGAGGAGACCCATGCTCAGCAGTGGGGCGTATTAATTAGTTGATGATGAATGGGTATATACAAGCGAGTAGAATATTATTTTATTTGAATAAAGTTTTTCAAGTCGCTAAAACTATGTTTGATAGTAATATTTTAAAAAATGCCGTGCAAATGTGCACTACTTACTGTCCTCAATCCAAAATTTATACAGTTTTTGTAATTTTTGGTAAAGGTAATACGTGATAAAGCGGAGAAAACAACACGAATAGTATGAGACCGGTGAATACGGTGACATTTATTTATTTGCCTACGTACAACGTCACCTCGTGTGTTTGGTGTTAGCATAACAGACACAAAAATATTGCTTGCTCATTTTTATTATACAAACATCTTCCAAACTACGTTTTAGATCTTTTTTATTATTGTCCGATTAAATAAAATAGCGATGTTAAAAAGATTGATAGAAAACTACGAGCTCGTTCTTACAGTCAATTAAACATAACACATTAAATAGCACAGTCATTTAAGTTTTCGTACATACTTGTAATAAATAACGTAATACATGAAAATCTTCATGTAAAGTCACCGCATTTAGTAGTACTTGAATGTTTTTCACAATCGGGATGCAGCTCGTGTGATTACTCCCTTAGGAGCACAAGTTTAACACATCAGCAAATTTTTTATTTTGTACCGAAGGTCATACTTGAGTAATTTTTGATAGAAAAAAAAACGAAAACTGATCTTATTATCCTATAAAAACATACAGGTTCAAAATGGTTTCCACTCAGCATTCAGCGTGTCACTCTCAATCCACCAAATCGAATTCGATTTCGCTTCATAATTTTAAAGCTACGACCTACAAGAAACTCATTTCTATCCCAAATTGCGCAATGAAAGACTACTGAGGTTGTTGGAAAAATGTCATTCGCACTATATTCATTAAATCGCTATACGAAATGATATGAAAACGACCGTAAAATAAGAATTTCGGCAAAACTATTGTCGAAATATTTGCTATCTTCGAAATCGATAATGCAAATCGCAATCTTCTTGGCAAGAAACGTCGCGGTGGTAGAAAACAATAGTATTTATAATAAAAACCGAAAGTAGTGTCAACACTAGCATACAGCTTTGATTCGCAACCATTGCCACAAGGATTGCGATATGCCCTTCGATGTCTGTCTATATTTAAGCAATCATTAACTTATTCCTAAGTTTGAAACGTAGTAACACATTGTAGTAATCTTTACACGTGTCGTACCAGCGACTTAATAAAACATTTTTAACCACAATTTTCCTTTTTTAGCACTTTTCACGTTTATTTTACCTATTATTTGCGTTATTTTATCTACAAGGCAAGAGTTTCGTTATTATTTACTACGTTATTAAAACTATTTGGATCATTTGTGCTTGCAATTGTTTATACTATATGTTTCAATTTTGTTTCTAACTGTCCATATATTTTGCCTACTGTTGAGTTCTATACATTTTACTAGTTTTGGAGATATGTCGAGTTTTGAGTGAACGTATTTTCTCTGTGTAAAGTTAATAACAAATATGAAAAACCCGTAAAGGAATAGCAAACTGCAAGTTACCAGTTCCTTATTGAGTAGCAAAACTGCGCATACATGCCACTTAACAATTTATTTGTAGTTATTCATTGCATTACCACTATCTTTTCAAGCGCACACTGTTCCATTTAAATAGTTTTGTGCTGTTACATGGAAATACTTATAAAAAAGGCTTTACTTTGATTCGACAAACTGTTAAATTTTATCAGTATGATGTAGAAATTCATGCCATCGATCTACTACACTGATATTTCATTTGTATACGAAATTATTATGTTATGGTACTAATTTATGGATTTTTACCATTTCGACCGATAATTATACTGTACAATAACAAATTTTCAAAAATGTTCTGTTTCTGGTTTGACTGTACATGCGAAAAGAGTAGCTATACCCATGAAAATTTTCTTTTGCGACTGTCACATAGCTACATAGTGGTATTTACATAATCTCGCAAATATACACATTTCTAGATGCTTTGTCATCAAAATAGAATTTTGGTTGAAATATACTATTGATTAGAAATATAATGTTACCTTTTTCACTTCAAATAAAGAGAAAACCAAAAATCTGTCCCTTTCATTAATTGTACGCAAATTTTAATATTTTGTTATCCAGAGCACAAAAACAGTTTTGTAGGGATTTTTTTTACATGTTTTTATGTTAGAACCAATTAGACAATGATATTGATAATCTAGAATCAATAATCGTGTTACATGGTGTAATCGTGTGCAGAAATAGGGCAGTGTCGCAATAATAAACCTTGTAGAAATGAGCAATTTGACAACTGAGTAAACCTTGCAAATGTGGCGTTTCAATACATAATAGTGTTATTTGTATTACTATAATCGGTTTTGTTACTCGATAAATGACGAATAATATGCAATCTTCTTTATCGGACTGAGTTGTTCTATGTTACAAACAAGTTTTAATGTTATGTTTTAAGTAATAACAGTTATTTCAAAGGGACATTTTTGATGAAGCATTTCATATTCGTTATTTATTACTTCTTACATAAGGCGTTAGTCTAATTGTTTAGTCAATGTGGCGTAAATGTAAATATCTGTTTAGGAGTTTTATTTAGATTAAGTGTTCAATTTAATGTATATTAGATTGAATTAGACAAAAGGAATAAGAGGAAAATATCTGACATAGTAATCACATTTGAATAAGCGAGTTTTTTTTTAATGTTTAAAATCCAATTAATGGACCCATAAACGGCACCTTAACTTAGAATCTATAACCACTCATGTATCTGGATACGACTCACAACAAATTTTTAGCAAATCGTCATAGTGGTGTGGACAGTCTGTTCAAGCATATTGGATCATTGTATGAACTTAATGTTAAAAACAATAAAAACCTCGAAAACATTTGCCATTATTTTTGTTTATGAACCTTGTTTTTACACAACCCAATACATACCACTACTGGTCACGGTGCTCATATGGAATTGGATATAAACAATAACATGTCAACCAACATTATTATAATTTTGTGAAAATAGCGCCTAAATATTATTTTCGTGGTTGTGGCTAATGGATTTATATCAACTGTTATTACCATTTGTTTTATTAATTGGAGATTTTAAATTACTTTGTTTGTGAAATGTCATTAAAATGTAGACGAGATGACAAGTTACAAATTGGCATTAATAACTCAATTTTCGAATTTTTGTGGGTTAACACGTTATTGCTTGCATCCAATTAAGGCTCGACAACTTACTGTAGAACGGAATGAAGGTGAATTTTTTAAATAAAATTGTGCACAACGCACAAACTAGGTACGTTAAATTGCCGAGACTGTGCAAGAATTCTGCAGACGCCCATGTTTATTGGTGTACCTATTACACCATAAACCCGAAGTGGTCCATACTGCGAGTGCTGCAGAGTTATAGGGAAGCGGTAGGGGCCTCTGAAGCAATTGGGGGCGATGATGCTATCCAAGGGGCGCTACCGCATTTGAAAGAGAAAAAACCTGGATTATCTATATGAACTATACTACATATTAGTATATGGTGGTGGGCATTGAAATTTTTTATCTTGCCTAAGTGGGCAGTGAGACAAGTTTGTGACCCTTCATTACTTTGGTCAAGTTCATTATGTTATGGTTATGTGGCAATTTAAATTCAACCTAAGTGCACTTATAATTCCCTAGATACATTGGTACTAAATAGCTCCACTAACACAACATGAGACCTGGAGGGCTTACATTGCAGGTCAATTTAGTAACAAGAATATCTGCATGACACCAGATATTGGCAGTAATTCCGTAGATAGGGCTATTGTCCGCCAGGCCAATGTAGATTGACATACCTTGACAGGCCAATGTACATTGATAGACCTTGGACAAAAGTACCACAGAGTAGGGGTATTGGAGCTTGAATGCAAGCTATATCGCACCCTTAGTAATATAAGGGCACAATCCAAAAAAAGTAGATTTTTGGGGAATCGCGTATTAAGATTCTGGATTCCTACATTACACCTATTTTTTCAAATAATATGCTTATTATTTAAGTTATAAATATGAAATTTGGCAGATTTGTTCTTTGATAAATGTATTATAAAGAGCAATAAAAACAAAATAATATAAATAAATTCCATAAGTTTCAAGCAAGTTAAAAAAACACTTTCAAGTTAGACCCATATAGTACAAAAAATATAACAGAAATATGGAGCTATATAAGTTTGATCCCATTTATTATTTAAGTCCCTATCAATTCCCAAATTTCCCAAAAATCTACTTTTTTTGGATTGTGCCCTTATATTACTAAGGGTGCGATATGGTAACACCACATCAGGGATGCACTTGTAAGTAAAAACACAAACAAATTTCCTAGTTACAAGAAATTGTTCTTGCACTTGCTGCTTAAAGAGTAAATTTATTGCTCAACAACCAATTTCTGACAAGCAATCTCTGGTTTAATAATTGCTTCATTAAATCAGGAATTCATGTATCTATTCAGCCAAAAAGCAACCAGGTAAATAAAGTAAATAAAATAGTTCCATGTAACACTTTTATTACCATTCTCATAATATCATAGTGACATACAACATATAAATTTATACCTACATTTTTGAGCTATTTACACATAAATACCTAGTCTATATACAGTTTTATAAGGTAAAGCACTGGTTCCTTGATTTTTGGTTTTGGTTACTGTTCAAAATTCTTCTTTTTTAGGTTCAGCATGTTCAGGTAATAATGATTTGTTTACTTCTGGAAATTCAGCTTTTATGGTCAGATTAGAGTTTTCACTTTCAAGAATGGATAGAGCAGCTTGTACATCAATATTATCACCTGGATCCGTTATACGGACAACTTTGAGAGCTGGCATTCTACTTAATGCAAACACAGCCTCAGCTGTTAATTGCATGCCAGTAATATCTAAGTACTCCAAAGTATTTCCATTCTGGCCAGCTATTCTATCTAGACACCACACATCAATGTGCTTGTTATTCTTCAGAGATAGCCACTTTAGAAAGTTCAAACCGCTTAAGTTTTGAAGTCCTTCATAACGAATGCCATTGTGGTGAAATTTGGAGCAGTCCACAGCTTCTACATAGTATCCATCTACATATTTATCAGGCAACTTAAGCTGCGGCATAAAACCAGTCATCCATATTTTGGAATCTTTCAATCTGAAAAGGCAGTGAAAAACAATTATTCCATTGTTGCCAAGAGGGTGCATCCGTTCAGATCCTACAGAACAAAGATAGTGAATAAAGCCTAAAAAGACAATTGAAATTTGTCTTTCCTTATATTTTACAGGTTTGATTATTGTTTCCGGACACTGGACATTGGTGACAATTACC
This sequence comes from Hyposmocoma kahamanoa, assembly GCF_003589595.1. NCBI lineage: Eukaryota > Metazoa > Arthropoda > Insecta > Lepidoptera > Cosmopterigidae > Hyposmocoma > Hyposmocoma kahamanoa. The sequence continues at coordinate 4,742,896 of NW_020656077.1, forward strand.
ATACTTTTTATATTATGTTTACAATATATTTATAATTACTAAGTAGAAAACTCGACCTTGGCGAAATCCTAAATGGGCACCACCAATAAACAGAAAGAAGAAAGTGTTCTTCTTCCTAATATATCCTCTCTAACATTTATATTTTTGAGAACCAGTACTTAGTGACAAGAAAGTCTTGAGCACACATTTTGAGCCAAAAGTGGGGTTGTGGGGTAAGTTGGTGCACATAAAATTTCATGCAAAATAATGACCATATTTATTCTTTTTCTCGTGTATTTCTGGGAATATACAAAAAATACAGTTTAATGGGTGCAATTCTATCTGGGATGTCAGTAGGGCATTAATGCAGTGCGGGAGGTAATGGTTGACTAATCTACCAATCGCATGCTCAATACTCTCTTGCTGTTCCTATCCACACCCCACCACTAGACACCTAAAATGCATATGTGCACAATCAAGATGTATAGCAATTTCTGAACGTCCCAAATATAAAGCTTTATGCTTGTGTAGAGTTGTAGACTCCACTCTCCCATTACAACATAATACAAATGCTAAGAAGCTCAATGTATGGTAGAACTATCGAGATTTATGAAGACAATTAAAAGATTGTTAACAAGTAAATATGTAAGCAAGAAGTACCTGATGGCACAATGTCGGTAGATGAAGAAGTGCATAGCAGCCAAGTTAGTTCCCAACACAGCCACTCTTTCAGGCAGATACTTTTGATTGTGTATCTCTTGCACTTCTTTCATCTCCGCCCACCAATCTTTCACCGCCTGAACATCAAGATTGGGTAATTTTTGCATTGCATTCAGTATTTCCGTGCTCGGATTCTTATCCGTGAATACTGCTAATTTTGTTTTCCATTCGCCGTCTCGCTCTATCCAAGGCTTCCTCCATTCAGGGTATTCCTGCCCGTGTACCACGCGTGGCAGTTTTCCTTGTTCTAAGCGCTCATAAATGGATTTACTATCACAGTAATCGCGTGAGGTTATGTAAATGGGACGACGTAGTTTGCTTGCGTGTGTACTTATCGCTATGGCAGCAATTAGCCTGTTCGAAATTTTAGACATTGTCGGCTCCATAATCATGCTTTGGATTTTATAAGATTTAAATTATTTCACTGATTCACAAGGAAAACATCGCATGGCGAATTCAGATCCAGAAATTGTATGACGTTTGGTTGGTAATGTCAAAGCGTCAATGTCAATCGCTTCTTACTATTTTTTTTATTAATAGTTGTCGCTTGGGTACAAGTCCTTTGAGCCTTGTCTTCGTTTAATTATTGGGATCCTCAGTAATTATTGCCATTGTAGTTCTAAATTCTAATATACATTATGTTTTCACTTTCTAAAGATAATTTATTTGGGTTTAAAGCGGCGGGAGTGAAAATTTATGTTTTACTTTCACTTAAATCACATTATCTTCTATCACTTTGAACAATAACTTTGAATTCGTAATTAGTGGAATTTTCAGGACAAAGTTTTTTGTAATTTGGTTTAAAATAAGGAATATAGTTATAACTTTCTTCATCACTATTTCTTTCTTCATTTTTTCTACTTAATACTTAAAATAAAAATAATCTTTGTAAAAACTGTACTCGTAACTTTTTTGAAGTTTTTAGTAACTCGCCATTTTTTTTATCTCGCTTCTTACTTCTGTCAAATACCTTTCAAATACTGTGCAGCAGTGATGGGTGGTGGAAAAGTATTCATCCTTGTCACCCAGGTTTAGTTATATGGTAATTTTCCGAAAAAATTCAAATAGTGGTAATTTTTCCGGAAAAATCCCAAAAAATGGAAAAATTTGAAAAATACAATTTGAAGCTCTTTAAAGGCTCATATTTTGTTCTACGTTTAGAAATATCTTTTGAAGTTTTATTTAGCACGAATTGTAAAATAAACTTGTATAAAAAGATAAGGAAATTTTTCCATGACCCAACGCTAAATCCTGGATTATTTATTTTATCATCATCTGGCTCTGTGAGATGAGGACCTAAGGTGTAACTTTAGGCATACCACTTTACCCCGTACCTTGAAAGTGTTTTTAGATGTCTAAATTAATGTAGGACACCTTTATTAAAAGGGGTAAGAATTATAGGAAGATGTTCTTTTTTGCAGGAGTTCTATCTGAATGTAGTTGAACAACTAATCAGATTTTTACCTATTTTCAATAGAATATGAAATAAAAGCAAAAGTTGTTGGTGAACTTTTTTAAATAAAAAAAGAATATTTACGTGAAAAAGAAATGTGTTTGAGCCTCTGCCTTTTAATCATAAAGTATTGTGATTTTTTTTTCTTTATAATACACGTAAATATGACTTGTTAGCCGTCGAAATATAAAAAAAATATTAAAGTTGCAAAAATTACACATTGTTTATCATATTGCAAATTAGTAAGGGTTAAACTATGTACTATAGGCGTTAAATAACATTTAAATAAGTCAAACGAAAGAACGGTTATTAAACCGGATAAAAATTCAGATCTGCGTTTGCACGTCACTAGTTCTGTCATAGTGTAAATTCAACTTTTAAAAGCTGGCAATGTATTCTTTGTAGTCTGCCTATTGTATTTGAGACTTGGAAGTAAGGATTTTTGTCGATTTCATACGATTTTAAGTTATGTATACCGTGGGAAGAATAATTAAAAAACGGGCTTTCGTTACACGTTCCAAAATTACTTGTTTATTTATTTTGTGTTAGTAATTATTAACAAAAATGTGAAAAAAAAGCCCCGTCTTATTTCTTGCTGAAAAAGTACAGGTACATATCGCTGCTTTTCAAGAAAGTGACTCAAACCGAAATAGTTCATATTCGTTGTATGATACGGCTGCATTTATTGTAGAAAATGCAAAATTTTATTATGAAATAAACATCGAGCTTTTTATTGAATATTTAATACAAACGAGTGATAAAAATGGTGTATGATTTTTGCACATTATATATTCTTCCATTCCATTTGCTTCCATTGTTTCTAAATCATCTTCTTGATGAAATAATTAATTTTGAGATGGGCCACTATTCCATAAAGCCATCGATATGTTGTGTTTACTGTGTTTACTTGGAAAAATTGGGATCCAAATTTAAATGTGAAGTGCTTTGATTGAAAATGGCTTTTTTGGCGCTTTCTAAAACGAGTTGATAAGTATTATTGCGTTTTGAGTTTCTTAGTTGTTTGTTGCTTGTTTAAGCTGACGGCTTAACAAAAAAATATTAAATGAAAAATAATGAAATTATTGACAAACAATGCAAAAAAGTAGAATCCTCAAAAATCTGAAATCATTACTTTTTTTTGATAGTTTTATGGAGGAATCGCATGTTGCACGCCATACGGCGTACATACGGCAAAATGACCACTTTAGAGGGTCAAAAAAGAAATATGTGAAATAATATGTGCATTTATGGTTACATATTTCTTACCTAAAGGGCTACTTTGTGTTGAGATTTGAGAAGATTTCTAAGTACCTACCTACCTAAAAAGGTATTTATAGATTATAAAAATAAAATAAAATTGAAAATCAAATTTGTATATTTTAATTAAAGTACATGTAATTATAAATTATACGTCAATTATGTCGTAAACAATGTAGTTAATTACTATCACTGTCGTCATGATCATCCATTGCTTCTTCGTCATTACTTTCCTTGTCTTCGATGGTTTCTACTAGTGGCACATCCAACATTTCCAGCACCTCCTTAGAAAATGGTTTTCTTTTTTTGTGATGGCTCCTCCTCTTGGATGCAATGATTAGATCAGAAGCTATTAGCATCCAGTGCACAATGTCGGTATTGGTGTCAATTCTGGAGGTTTTTCGAGCATGGAAAAGTCGTAAACCTTTGAATTCTTTTTGACTGGTTTCCAGCACATCTTCTGAAAACAACCCCACGGGCAAAGGTAGCTCCTTTATTATATCTGCACCGTGTATTAATAGCTTGTGCACAGATGCACTCATCTTGTACCAATTATAAAGATCGATGCACATTTTCGTAGTTTCGATGCAGTAGTTTTTAAAACTAATGTAATTTACGCTAAATCCACACGATAAAACACTGAGGATGTTGGCAAATCTTTTTATAAAATCAGGATAGGCCTGTGATAGCCCCAGATTTTGTAGGTTCAGCTAAAAACTTCCTTGCCGTATTCCCATCATTTGAGTTGCCCCCACCTTGCTTCGGTTGGTCTACTACTAATCCCATTTGCTGGTAAAATTTAGTGGTTATTTCTTCTTTCCGCTTTTTTATATTTTCTTTGGCTTCTCTGCCCCTCGCTTGCCATTGCCGTATTTCCAATTTATATGAGATATGCAATAAGTACTCGTAACATCTAAGGTATGATTGCAGTACGGATATTCCAAACTTAAATGAAGTTGTAGGATATTGTTTCTGTAAAAGTAAATCAAGGTTGCTGAGCTCCTTGGGTGTTGCCTTGCACACATTACACGCTTGTGTCGATGAAGTTTCTGTGAGTACGTTGCATGTCTTTCCGTCCATCATTGTACACACAGGATGATGTTCGAATGTGACTTCAGTAGGCAAAAAAATTTGATATTTGTTCCTTTATTTCCTCGTAATGATGTTTAACGGATTCATTTGTCTCCTCAATCTGCAGGCGAATGATTCGGTTATATCGAGATGAAGACGGACTTGGGTTTTGCCATCAAATCTGTGTTCCATTCGTGGTTACCTCTGATATTTGCAATGGAACGATGGAACATAGAATTATGTTAGTGTCTCCATACAATGAATTGTTGGCAAAACATTGCTTGTAAATCGAATGTCCTCCACTGCCATCAAGACCCCACTTGTAAACGACTTTGATCGCTGAGTTTTTCTCGTGATCGTGATGTAATAAAAGTACATTCTGCTGCATATGAGCAAGTCTTTGTATGGTGTGGCCCAAAATATCTTGAACTGGAATTTGCACTTCAGTCTCTGTGATTTTTATGTTATTTGGGTAACACTGCCTTTTTGTTTGTGCTATGACGTTGTAAGCTGGATATATGTTGGCGCCTCGCGATTTCGCTCCTGTTTGTCAATAAATATAATCTTCTTTTCCCATGTCCGAGTCGATTATGAGCGCTAAAGCTTCCTCAGGAGAGTAAGGCTTTAAAGCTGAATATGTTGGCGTGTCATGAATGTTTTTCATGCGTTTGTATCTCCTAGAGCTTGTAGTTAAAGCTAAATTTACTAATTTGGCAGCTGTCCTTTTTCCACTCTTAGTAAGGCTGGCTTGAGCAGCAGAACATAATAGCTCTGGGCTTGTCTCAGAAACAAGTGGTTTCATCACTCTTCGTTTTGTTCGTAAAGAGCTCTCTTCAAAAGGGTTTGCAGGTCTGCCTCTGGTCTTTTTCACTTGCAAATTAGTGTTCGAGCTTAAAGTGCCTACTGCTGGCAATACTAAATCGTTTAGTAAACATTTTGAATTGGCTTTTATAAATCTGTCCATGTTCCAATTCGATTTTTTCCACTTTTGTAACAATTTTGATACAAACTCTTTCAAAACGCACTTGATTTTGTTTACACAGTCTTTTGACAGTTCATATTCAGTAAACTTGTTCATTATGTAACTCGTTAATCGTTCTACACACTGAGACGATGATTGTTTATAAAAGTTTTCGCTTTTTAACACCAAAACCAGATCCATTTTTTTAATATTAAATTCCGAGTGTCTTGGTCCACTCCGACTACCTAGTGTCACAATGAGTTGGTTTGAGTTCCTAGAATTCACAATATTAGTAGTCAACAAACACACAAGTGGATATATTTAGGACAGAAAGCTGTACTAAGCGGAACTTTTTTTGAAAGCCTTAGGAAGTATATTTTTTTTTATTAAAAGTAAGAGCGGAATGAAACCGTCATTAATTAATACATAATTTGTATAACTAGGGTGAAAAAATATATTAATCAATAAACATACCTGTGGCCTCAATGTCCATAATCATTATTTCGATTTTCCCACGATTTGAATGAAAATAACACGTTGTAATGCCTTCCGGTTTCGAATGCAACTAGCCGTACACTGCACAATGCTATAATATAGTATAACAAAGGATGTTTTTGGCCAGCACTATGGCTCAGGTACTTGACTCGAAGAATACAAGCAATTTTAGACCTTATACTTAAGTAGTAAAATTTATTTTTGACCCTCTAAAGTGGTCATTTTGCCTTATGTGCGGCGCGTTGTCACTTAATCCTTCGGTACCTGTCGTATTCTCGGCGGCGGCGATGTCGCAGTATGCGGGTTCACATGTCTTGAGTATGGTACAGACACCCAAAAGCACTCCAAGGTTGACCCTATAAGCCGTTATTACAGTACACTTTACACTTATGACAGCGTCATAAGAGCACGCTCTCTCGATATTCGCTCTAGGCGGGGTCTTCTTTGTTTTTAAAGGTGGGAAGGTACTTTCTTATATTAAAATAAATTCAATTCTTTTACTTATTATAACTACAAACAAAGTGCAAAGGCGCGGCATGTACTTGTATATCTGATATGTCATATTCAACTGAGAGGTACATACATACTATGTAATATAAACAACAAGCAGAAAAACTACTTCGATACCTTTAGGTTCATTTCGAAAAACAGGCATAAAAAAAACAAAACAAAGACATATTAAAATGTAATTCTGAGCGGTAACAAGTGAATTAAAAAGATTTTATAAATAAATTAATGTGACAACCATATTGCTAGGGTGTGAGCCTTAGAGGATGGAAAAAAAAGTGAGCCTTAGATTTTTTTCCATCCTCTAAGGTTTGAGCCCATGAAACCAATAAAGGTATTTTTGGGAAAAGATTGGGAGGCATTTTCCGACCTCCTTTCGCTCCTTTAGCTATGCCAAAAAGAAGAAAATAGAAACGACATTGAGATGGTCACTGAGACGAAAAATTGATACGAAATAACCATTGACTTACAAATAAAGAAATTACGAAACCGCTGCTGAAAATGTAAAAACCGCTAATCAGTAATTATTTATAATATTCATTCGTCGCAAACAAGGAGTTATCTTCTAACCGCCGCCAGTACGCAGCTGCACGGGAGTTAAAGGTGAGTGTCACCAATATTTTCTTTTATTTCTTTTATTCTTTCTTTTTCTTTTATTCTTTCTTTATTTTATTTTTTTTATCGCTATATGACTGTCTATATACTGGACCGAATCTGCAATCAGATTTACTTGCGATCATTTTTCACGTGCCCTTATTTCCCGTTGCCATAACCGCTGATATACGTCAAATGTACTTGAGAATTTTGGTTGCTCCTGAGTTTCATCGTTATCTTCGAATGATATACCGCTTTTCTGATGAAATTAAACTACAGATTTATGAGTTTAACCGCGTCTGTTTCGGGCTTAAATGCAGTCCTTACCTTGCAATGCGCACGGTAAAACAGCTTCTATTAGATGAAGGTCCGTCTTATCCCGCCGCCGCATCAATTGCTTCCCGCAATTTATATATGGTTGATCTAGGAATATCTATTGAACAATCTCGCGATCTAATTGCTCTTTTCTTAAAGGCTGGTTTAGAGTTGGTCAAATTTTCGAGCAATTCACGTGGTCTACTTGAGCATTTTTCAGAAGATCATCGGTTGTCCACAGCTGTGGACATTTCGGATAATACGAGTTTAAAAATTTTGGGTTTACACTGGTGTCCAATAGCATATGAATTCTCCATAACTGTAAATTTAGACCCGCAAAATGTTGTGACAAAACGTACTATTTTGTCTACAATCGCCAAATTACGAGACTAGTAGGTATCGCAGCGCTAGTAGTTTTATATGCTAAATTATTGATCAAAACCCTCTGGTTATAGAAACTGGATTGGGATGCACAATTGCCAGAACGCATCTGTACGCAATGGTTACAGTTCAAACCTGAGATTCCGCTTTTACAAGAACTTAAATTCCCTCGTCATCTGGGCATTAACTCTTGATTGTGAATTGTCTTTGGTAGTGTTCACTGATGTTAGTACTGCTGCTTATGGGGCAGTTGTATATTTGTGTTTCACATCCAACCTTTTCAGAAAATATAGTAAATATTGTTTGTCAGACAGGCGGAGTCAAAAGGTAGCTCCTGTTAAGGTTCTTACTTTAGCACGTCTAGAATTATGCGCGGCTCTGTTGCTTGCTAAGCTTCTTTAGACATGTTTCTGACAATATTTCAGAACGATTTCAAATATTTGCGCAATCACGGATTCTGGTGTAACTTTACAATGAATATATTCTTCACCGCACCACTTTAATGTACATAAACATAATAACCATATTGCTCAAACAAATGAGTATTTACATACGCTTAAAAGGCTACCAAAATGGAATAAAGCAACCAAACCTATAACTAAAGGCACAACTGTTTTGATTAACATTGATAATCTTCCACCGCTTATATGGCTATTAGGTATTATTGAAGACGTCTTTCCCGGAAAAGATGGAGTGGTCCGCGTGGTGTCCGTATGTAGTAATTCAGGCACTTATCAAAGGCACTTATAAAGGTTTCCCTTTTACCTCTGCAGAAAAATTAACTTTTAGTTTTTTGTCATACCGCACATTTTTTCTTATAAAATATTATGTTTTGTTTAACTTCTTGGGGAAAGAAGTATGTTATGTTCTCATCCTCTCAGTTGTTTTTTTTCTTTATTTATTATTAACAAAGAGATCTTTGTCCTTCTAGGCGGGGGAATGTTTGAACCCATGACACCATTAAAGGTATTTTTGGGAACTCTCACTTGGGACCTCCGTGGCATAGCCAAAGGAGCCTTTGGCTATGCCACGGTTGAGACGGTCATTGAAATGGTCATTGAGACAAAAAATTGATATGAAATTACGAAACCGCTGCTGAAAATGTAAAAACCGCTTATCAGTAATTATTTATAATATTCATTCGTAGCAAACAAGGAGTTATCTTCTAACCGCCGCCAGTCCGCAACTGCACGGGAGTGAAAGGTGAGTGTCACCAATATTTTTCCAAAATTACATTTGTTGGTTTTATGGGTAAACTCTTCAGAACGTAAATAACAAAGTCCACTGCCTCCTAAAAAGCTTGCTGTTAAAGCTTGTTGCTGGAACAGGACCATTGTTTTAAAGGAGCATGCTAGCTGCAGCAGGTAGCAGGTTAGGCAGGTAGAATGCTCCTTTAAAACAATGGTCCTGTTCTAGCAATACCGAAATGAGCGAGAATTCACGTGTGTTACGGCGGAATATTTTCATTGTGCCTATTCATGAGTTATTACGAATTTTAAATTAGTAAAAGGTTATAACGGAGGTAACATGTGTTACCTACTTTTGTTTTTAGTTCGCTGGGAAGTCCACCATGAAATACGAAACTACATGATTGCGTCCGCAACGAAGCTCATACGTACCTACTACATTATGTCAGTTTTACGATGAAAGTAATGTCAAAATTCGATACGAAAGCTGTCGTTTGACGTTTCGGAGTAATGATTTATGTCAAATCACGACATATACCACAGACATATCTAAATACATGTCTGTGCGAAATACGCATTTCGTGGTAGCCTCCGGTCCCAAAACGATGCCACAATAAGTCGCGGATTCGATTCGAAAGAAATATTTATATGGCCTACATTTATTTCTTTCGTGAGTTTGGGTGTAATTTTTGGTTGTCTATTTGTGTGTCCATGGCACCCGCGAAACCGCGATACAGACTGTGTGCTTAAAAAACGAATGCCACTGTTCTATCGGACTTCATATGTTCGAGAAGCAATTCTAGTGTTTTATAATTAAGTTGGAAGTTATGTTCCGGCCGGCGTACGCAAACAGAGAAGTAGAGGAGACAGTGTGACAGAGGTAATCTCATTGTAATGACACTAGCGAGTGATCCGGGACCGCCTGAATTGAATTAAATGTGTGGCGGTAATAGAATGGTAACTTGATTCTCTAGCGGAGTTGAATAATTAACGAATTTAATGCAATGACGTTGCCCGTAAAAGGATTAGGTGCACTGATTTCATAGTTTTCTTTCCAGTGTGTAATTATCTTTAAAACGTTTACGGTTTTCAGTATTTCTGCATTGGTTGTTATGATTGTATTTACTTCAAGTAAATAATTCGTATTAGCGGTGATTGCCTGAAAGTTTTGACCTACGTATCTGAAGCAAAGGCCGCGGGGTCGAATCTGGGCACAAACCTCTGAGTTTTTCGGAATTTATGTGCGAAATTTAATTTTAAATCTGCCATGAGCTTTTCGCTGAAGGAAAACATCGTAATGAAACCTGCAAGTCGAAGAAGGTTCACAACCATTGCAAAATGTTGCAAGTCCCTAACCCGCATTGGGCCAGGGTCGCGGACTAAGGCCTAAACCCTTGAATTAAAACCATTAGATTGATGATGGTGATGAAATAAATATCTTCTTTTACATCTTGAATTGATCGCTATCTTTTAGAATCGCACTAAATTTATTAACGCAGAATCGTTTCGATGCGATCGTGTTTAACTACACGTGTCGCATTAAGCCGATTCGCTGTTGATGCGGCCGTTGCCGCTCCGTCGCACCCCATCTTTGTTTCTTCTAAACCAGGATTAGCCGTCGTCGGCATGCGTACGGGACGCGATCGGAAATTCGCACGAAGCAGATGTTGCCGACCTGTCTGTGTCGAACCGCGTCGAAACACACGTCTTTTTTGCTTTTACGATCATGGACAAAACCTTTTCTGACCGGCTTTATGCGATTCTGCGTTAATAAGTGTGGTGGCTCCCTAATTCTACATCTCGAACCGAAAATTTTGAATTACCAGAACTATAAGGCATCGGCGTTACGACAATTTGTTATTTGCGATGAAAAATTGTTTGTAAATGACTTTGAGATGGCCGGTCACAGCTATGAATACATAATGGGTTCATAAAATACCGGAGTCTCAAAATTTTAAATACGAAATAACGATAATCTTTCTAGCTTCGTTTCGGACGGGTGTTACCATGAAACGTTTATTAACCGATATCGGGCTCGAAACGCGTCCGAAGATTGTGATTTGACACACAGAGCTTGTGAAGTTAGGGGTTTAAGATCAATGCCAAAGGGTTTTTATTACAGTTTACCTGAAAGAAGCAAACAATTTTTTGATTTTTCTATATCGAACTTCAGCGAATAAGTATTTTTAGACGGTGGCGAAATTCTCATAAATTATAGGCATAGCACTCGTGTTTATTGGAAATATGATTCATTTAGTAAGTAGTTACTTAAGTAGAATGTATATTCTATTTGTTATATGGAGTGTGACACATAGATTTACTTTTGTATATCTTGTGTTTAAAAATCCTTAATCTAAATAAACTGACGACGCGACGCCGGAAGCGGAATAAAAGTGATAGGAAAAAGTTTCGTGACCCTCCTGAGATACGTAGGTATCTAGTATACTGGGGAGTATTATGTGTTGAAAGTTGACACAGTATTAAATCACAAAGCGAATCAGATTTTTCCTTACGAGTATTTAACTCTTGTAGTCATTGACTTACAAAAGTCAATACTTGTAGTACATAAAAAATATTGAGATAATAAAAATAACGGCTACAAATTCAAAGCCCGCTAAAGCTTTCATATTAATTTTTATTAATTATATATTAAACACTCATATTTAGCAACATACCTAAGCCTACTTTATCTATCATTCATATCATACATATGTATTTCATACAGTACCATCGAATGTATAACCACAAATAGAGACGAAATGTCAATTAATTTGTTTGAAAACTATTCTGCCGTATCATTACTGTGACAACTGCGCTTGGCTAGCCCGAGTTCGAAACAATTGACGGGTGTCGTCAATGGGTGTCGTCAACTGTTTCACTTCAAATCGACCAGTTAACTTGAGCTTTGCTATAATGGACGTAAATTGTAAAATTACATATTTAATATGTAACTACCGATGACATTTTATTCCGTTTGTTTTGTAATTTGATATTTTGCTGTTTTTTCCACACCATCGAATAGAACAGCACGGCGTTGTTAGAGATATATACAGAATAAATACAGAATATTTTTTGGAATATACGGAAACGTACACACAGGTCAGTAGTTGGCCTGTCTATGTTTCAGAGTAAACGAGAGTTGATATTTATAAGAGCTGTATCGCTAATGTGTTACCAGGAATATATGGCCCTTATTTCGTCTCTATTTCTGGTTATATACTCGATGTACAGTACACATCTACATAGATATATATCGAATACAACGCTGTTATTTGTGATAAAAATTTTTGTTCGTTTTCTTTTTAAATGTTACTTTAGATAAATTATTTTCGTCAAAATTCAGTTCATTGTATAAAACAGGTATTAGTAGTTTCTGGTTGTTTGACCGACGACGTGTAGTTGTAGGTACAATATATTATTTTAACTTCTCATGCTCTAACATTATCGCCCACTGCTGAACATAGGCCTCCCCCAAAGATTTCCAGACTAGCCGGTCGGACGCGACGTGCATCCATCGATTACCCGCCACTTTTACCAACAGCTTCATTTTGATTGCCTCTCCCGATCGGAAACTGCATCTTTTCCGAGTCGAGGCGTATACGTGAGGCGCACTATAAATTTCCGGATTGAATAAGAAAAAGTGCTATAAATGGCCAGAAATGAATTTATTGTTTCTCAGAATATTCTCCGTTAGCGTTAATGCACTTTTTCATACGAATGAACCAATTTTGAAAACATTTATGCCACTCCTCCGTGACAATCTCTAAAAGATATTTTTCATTCACTTCGACAGCCTTTTCAGGTGATGAATGAAGTCGCTGACCGCGTAACTCGTTCTTAATTTTTGGAAATAAATAAGAGTCACTAGGTGCCAGGTCGGGACTGTACGGGGGATGGCTCATAAGGTCAACGTTGTTCACCTTCAAAAATTCACTTGTCTGTCTGGCCGTGTGAGAACTGGCATTATCGTGGTGCAAGATGATACGGCGTTGACGGTTATTTTTACGGAGTTTGTCAATAACTTCCGGCAAACAAATGATCGTGTACCAATCACTATTCACGGTGCAAAGATTCTCCAAAGCAACAGAAGCCACGTGTCCAGTTTTATTAAAAAAAGAGACACTTTGCACGCGCGCCACTTGGTTGGTTTCAGCTCATCTCGAAAGACCCATACGCTCGATTGCTACTTTGTTTTGAGATCGTAACTATAAATCCATGTTTCGTCACCTGTTACTATGTCCCACATCAAATTTGACGCCCCTTCCTTGAATCTGGTAAGCATGGGATTGCACCAAGTGACGCGATCCGTTTCTTGAGCCTCAGTCAATTGTGTGAGATCTACCGAGAGCACAGCTTCTTCACACCCAGTTGTTTGTGTAGTATTGATTGTGTTTAACTCATGCCTATGCCTAGGATGCCCGAATCTCTATATATAAATAATCTGAGATTCACATGGCCGCGTTTGAGTTCTGCAAACCAGCTATAAATAGTCGTCGCATGGTGCTTCATCTCCAAAAGCAGTTTGAAGCCGAGCGAAACTCCGCTGAGCTGTTGAATTACACTTAAGTCGTAGACAAACAAAGTATGATATACATTTTTTTATTATACCAAATAACGGGACGAACATTGGACGAATAGCCGCGCGACTGGTGTTAAGCGACACGCCTGTACATAACAGTTGCAATGCCACTCAGAGCATAAATAGCAAAGATCTGAAAGGAGCTCTCCTACTACTTTGATTTGATATATTTTATATGTTGTTATTCTAACGCTATTTTCAAACTCAATTTCAAACAATCGTTAGGTATTTGATAGGTAAGGAAATTATATTGGATATCGTCATATTGATTAAACTCTACTACTAATTTGTAAGCCAGATTTACTTGCGAAGTCTGAGAAAGAAACTTTGGGGGTTTGCTCTTTGTAAATAAATATTTGTACGTGTATTATCATTTACAATACCTATTTCGAGTATGTACGTTTCACGTGTACGTTACGTTACGTGTACGTTTTCAAGTGTAAATTTATTTTACCTATGGAATAAATAATCTTTGGCTTTGACTTATGAACATGAGTACATGTCCAAGTACGCAAAAGCTGTAGTGTACCGTTTTTGTTTCATTATAATTTTAAGTTCCGTAAATGGCATATTTTGAATATGCCATATATATATATATATATATATATATATATAAAATATATATAAAAGCGTCTACATTATTACTTAAATGAATTTGTGACTTTGTAAAGAAGACTGTCTAGAACAGCCAAGTAATTTTTGTTTATAATGTTACGTTTATCAATATTTTTCATTAAAAAAGTACTTTTCTTCTTAACATAAATTTTATGAACGTACGTGTAACGTGTAACGAATGCGATGTGCAAAGTGTGACAATGTTATTTTTTTAATGTTAATAAGTGACAGGACGATCAAGTCGAGCGCCTGGTGATAAGTGACTCGGCTGTCCATAACAGTTGCAGTGGCTCTCAGAGCTTTAAATTACAAAGATTTGAGGGGTACTCCAAATGCGCCCGTCATCCCGAGACATAAGTTGACAAGTCTCATGTTACCTTTCGTTCACCTTTACCTTTCAAAATCGGAACACAGTAAGGGTTACATCACTGCAAAAATAGGTAAGGCGTCAGTGTTTCCCTGGGCGAACTCTTTCACAAGTACCTCTACTAATTATCTTTAAATTTCTCACTCAAAGTCACTATGGGACCCAGATTGTAAATTGCCCTAAGATGGTTAAAATCGGCGGCTTTACCCCAAAGCAAAATGCCGTATGTCATTAAACTGTGATACAAGGACAGCAGAGTAGGTATTGTTTTGCCATACGTGTACGTAAGTAATAATTATTATATTCCTTTGAGGCAGTTGGAGAGATGCCAGGCCTCCAGTGATGTATATTCCAGTTGTATTCGAGCTATTAATTATCCTTCAGTTATGTTCGCGCAGGAATTGTACCATCTATCCCATTAATTTAGTGGATTTGGCTACGCGACTTAAGTTTTTTTATACCTATTTAGGAAATTTACTTATATTTAACTATGCAAACCGATGAAACAGAAATTGAGAAATTTGTGAAAATACAATCAAAGCGTAACGTCCATAAGATCCCTAAGGTGTTGTTTTAATATTTGATTACTTTATTAAAGTTAAATAAAAATATTTATATAAATTGATTAAATTCTTTTATTTTTTAAATCAAAATGTGTTTAGCATGTAATATATATAAAAAAACCATTGGTGTTAAAAAACCTAATTTTCAGTAATTGGCAAAAGCGTGTTTTGATCCCTAGACACTATTGACTTACAAAT
>NW_020656077.1:4758147-4775756 GCF_003589595.1 Hyposmocoma kahamanoa
AAAGTCAATGCTAGACACTTTCGATGTGTGTATACGAATGTCCAAGTCGAAAAGGAAAAGTTAGCTGTAATATAGGAATATGAATATAAAAAGAATAGTACACACACAGTACGCCAATTTCTTTAACAGAAATACATATTTTGCGAGATTAGACATAACTGTTAGGTCTGTCTTCCACTGGTAATACGGGGCTCCATAAGGGGGGAAAAAAATTATATAAATTAGGAGGCAAACGCGCAGTCGAGCCACTTAATCGTAGGTGATCATCGTCGCCCACAGACATTTGCAACATCAGATCAGCTGCCTATGACTTGCCAGCCGCTGAGAGCTCTGTTGACACGGTTTATGGAGACCATTCCACATCTTACTGGTTCGCGGAAGTAAAGAACGTTTGTTCGCGTTGTCTTACAATGCCAGGACAATGATGTGGGTATGGCCTCTACTTCTTTGGCAGGAGGTGTGATAGTGTCTCCAGTTAAAAACGTTCCTCTGTGCATTCCCCATTATAAAGACTGTAGAACACACACAAAGGGCGAACGTCTCCGCAGACTAAGGGTGTAACTAAATAGGTTAAGTTAATAGGTTAAGTGCTGCTGCACGACAATGAAATGCGCTAAGGTGGTTCGGAAACTTAGTTAAAAAGCAGCGTTAAATGGCATGTTCTTTGGTAAATTAAAATAGATAACTATTGTCCGGAATGCAAACCATCCTATTGTCTAAACATTACTGGCTGATGACTCTGATAATCTCAGTCAGTCGTGACTTGTATAAAGGTACTTTTTCACCGGCGAGTCGAGTCGAGGCGAGACGAGAATTGAAATCGCGCTCTATTACTCTCTAATGCTCTATTACTACCTAAAATGCCATTAATAGCTATTGCGTGCTCGCTATTAATATTAGTAGCTCTTGCTGGGGTGAATAGTAAAACAAAATGCCAACAGAATAAATTACCTGGTTGATAAATTTTAAAAATTCGCCATCAGGGTACTCTGCAATTATTTATTTGTAGAAAAGTCATTTTAAATCGTAAGTAACGCCCCAAATTCGCGATAGACATTAATTAGCCATCGCGTGAGTCGTGTTTCCGTTGAAGAGTTAATTAACTCTGTGTAAGCAGCAACACGTTTCAATATTACACCTCAATAAATATTTCAATTCTCGTCTCGCACATTCTCATCAATCAAGATTATTTTCACCGAAGTTGTGCAATGAGAGACTTGAAATTTTGCCTTACGAATTTCAGTCCTCGTCTCGCCGGCGGTAAATCACTTTATAGAGCCCGAAGCCTCGGTTTGTTTGTTTTGGGAAAAACAATTATACGCGATTTAAGATACGATAAAAAAGTGTTTCATTTCTAATTAGTAAGAAAATGTTTTATTTACCAATTAAGAGGGAGCAGAGGAAAAACTCCTAATCTTCGATTTGATTTTAGACGGGTAAATCCACTTTAAAGTTAAAAATAAATTATTGTATGAGTAACTACACGATGTATTCAAGCATAGACACTAATTAGAAACATAAAACAATAATGTTTCCTCGATAGAGAAAAATCACGAAATGACCTTTAATTTTCGCATTTTTTCGATTCATCCTCGAAATGCTACAGGTTATTAGGACAAAAATTTGATAATTAATTATATTTATGCATGATCGAGAACTGTCACTACGGATTTCTTTTAATCCCTTTAGTTTTAGAGTTATTCCGCTAAAACGAATTTGGTACTTTTAATGCGCAAAATTCAACATCTCCTGCCGCATGTCACGCGAACTTCAGGCATATATTTGTTTCACAAATTTGGGCGGAGCCAATGTCAAAACTTTTTTGGCATGCTCCCTCTTAATTATTTCCTGTAGCAATCTTATGAGTTCAGGATATAATCCGCTTTACTTTTTATTTTTAACCTTTTTGGAGAGTTAGTTTTATTGTTCGTAGCAAATACATACCCTGATATCGTTGGTACGTATTTATTAAACAAATTTTTGACATGTGTTATGTATATAGATATAATGTATATCTACTTATGTATAATGTATATCTATACTTCTATAATAATATCACAGTAATATTATAAATAAGAAAGTAACTCTATTACGGTTTCACTCTTAAACCGTCAACCAATATTGAACCAATATTCATGAATTTTGGTATAGAGATAAATGGGATCTAGGAGAAGGACGTAGGCTTATGTCGCGAAAATAAATCTTAAAGGGGGTGAAATAGGGGAGGAAGAAAAATGAACGTCCTGTATGCACTTCATTATAATTTTACTCGGTTGCGATGAAACTTGAGTGTCGTGCCCACGATCGCACAAATTTCTGAAATATTAAATCCCACTGCTGGTTACGGGTCACCTCGGGTTGAGGTCATATATTAGAAAAAAAAAACTTTAGTGAGTTGATGCGCTCATGTCCGCACAGGTATTTGAAGTGTTAAAAATAAAGTTTATTTCACAGATTGACAGCAACAACTTTATGATTACCACGGTTTCCACACTAAGCAAGCCGTAGTAGGAACGCAAACATGAAATTTACTTATAAAATGAGTCACTAAATTGAACAGATCGGGTTTGAGATGTAAAGGTACATTAAAGTACATTATTATAATAGTATGAACTGGTGGGGATAATGAAATTTTATTACGTTTTACTTCACAAATCCCTATTAACGTAGTACTTTTTAACTTCCTATAAAGTACTAAAGTATAAAATATATACGATTGGAAAAGCAAACAGCAGATCGAGTAACGTAAAATGAAGAGCCTGCGGACACTTTTTCATATTTTGGGACACTTTTTCGTATTTTGGGACACTTTTTCGTATTTTTGGACACTTTTTCGTATTTTGGGATACTTTTTTCGTATTTTGGGACAGTTTTTCGTATTAATAAAACGAGCTTTACCTGAGTTTAAGCAATAAAATACGCAGTAACTAACTAGCACAATGTATAATTTAATTTCTTGCTTAAACTTAGGTAAAGATCGCCATATTTGCTTAGTCGAAATCAAGGTTCGTATTATAAATCTGTATGTGTCTTTTTCCAATTGTAAAATACGCATGTTACAATAAAATTGGATAGAGCTCATCGCTATCAGTACCGTCGGAGCTTTTGTTCATACTTTTAAGTACAGACCGCCAATCCAATTGAGGAAACCAGGGAAGGAATGATCATAGTCACTTTAAACACGTTTTAAATTAATACCGCCATCCAGTTCTGTAAATGCTGAGCGTAATTTGCTCAAATCAAAAAAAGGCTAATAAGTTACAATGTCCTGAAAAACTAGCTTTTAAATTAGCTATAGCCAAAATCATAAAAATGTTTCCGACGAAATCGTAGAAAAGAAAAGTATTACGTGTATTTTTAGTTAAAATGGATCACATTGGTTTACATAATGTATGTAACGCAATGTTATCTCAGCAAGAACTTTATTTCAGAGAGTATTTGTGCGTGTCTTTTTCCCCAATATATTTCAAAAGTTTTTCAAATTAAAAATTCTTTTTTCCTAAAGTTCTCCTCCAGTGACTTTGATCATTCTTTCCCTGGATTCTTCAATCGTAAAATATGCGTATTTGCTGCGCCATCCTAGCCGAGAGAGGGCTTAATTCATAATTTTTTTTAAAATAAATTCCGTTTCTGGTACAAATCTCTAAGGGTTAAGTACACACGTTTTCGGTGGTATTGCAACGCATACACACAGCAAGCAATGTAATAAAAAGACACTAATCATCGCAATTTTACGATGAGCAATGAGTATTCGTTTCAGTGGACTCGAGTATCATTTCCATTTCAATTTCTTCGCTTTGTCCGCTGCACTTTTTAAATTAGCAAACGTTGCTTGATTCAACTTGTTTGAGTTTATTCAAGTTAGTTAAAGTATCCAACTACCTTCCTTTTAGTCAAAAGCCGTCAAGCGGTTTCTTTCAATTTACTTTGCTCTACTAGCGACTCTAATTAAACCTGAAAATAGGCGTTAGGCGCAGTTCGAGATGTATTTCTTTGATGCAAAGTAATAAATTAAAATGCCTCCAGTACCATCTTATGAAACACATATAATAACGCTCATAATAATAATAACGCTCACACTCAACATAGCCCCGCACTAGGGAAACCCTGTGTCGCGGGTGCCATGGACACACACATAGACAACCACAAATTACACCCAAACTCACGAGAGAAATAAATGTAGGCCATACAAATATTTCTCCCGGCCCGGGAATCGAACCTGGGACCTCTGCGTGGCAGTCTGGCATGGTAACCGTTCGGCCACAGAGGCAGTTTTTCAGTTATGAAAATATATACCGAACAAATTGAGAGAAACAAGATGATAGCACCGCCAGTTTTCCAATTACTTGATTGGTAGAGATATGCAATTTAAATACTTACGAACTGGATACGTAGGTAATACTTATTAAGAAAATATTCAGTTACAATTATGTGATAATTATTTATTATTTAGTACTGCGCAAATTTGCAAATGCACATTCATGCAAACACGTATTTGCAAACGCACAGGCAGAAAGGCACGCATATGCGCCCGCAAAATTATAAGCACACGTAAAAATTTATCAAATCGTATCAGTGCGTAGTCCAATTTCAATGACCCGTCATGATTAATTTTGATTTTGAATAGCTTTCCTATTGTCGTTTTCGGGAATACTTGCTCTGAATCACTAATAATGCATTTAAAAGGCACGCGCCTTTTAAATGCATTTATAAATAAAGCTTATAGTATCATCAAATTCACTGTGTTGCATTTTAGGGGATGAGTGAGAAAGTGAGAACCCCGGCTCAACATATCACTCGCTTCTGATCATGTTTTAATGAATACAGTGAATCTGATTTACTTGTAGACTAATCATCATGTAATGATAACTTCTCTAAGTTAGTTGTTACGTATGATAATTAATTTTGTAGTTATTAAGGGAACTATAAACGGTACCTTTTTGCATATAATATCTTGTTTGTAATTTACGTCCATCCTTTCGTATTGATTTATAGGTTGAAATAACGCTACTGAGACCTGACGTTGAGGAAATGAAATAGCAATATATGTATAGTTGTGTGCATGATGAGTATGTAAGTGAGTAAATAAACGATGCAGTGGGCGGGGCCTACGGGGAGGTTGCCACGGCAGCGAGCTAGATTTCCAGGTAACAGCGTGCCCTAGATTCCCAGAATAACGTATTGACGAGATGCGATCTATATTTTATGTATGTATATTTTCCGGGTATGCTGGAACTAACCGGAGGCCCTCTTGACTGGTTTTGTTTCAAACAGGAATCAGCTTTTTCGTCAGTCAACTTCCCTTGGGCACATCCTCGGGCATAAAGAAATATCTTTGATGCTCCGCTATTTATGGTGTATTCGAACAAACTCTTTCTCTGATGTACCATTTCTTTTTTTTTTAGGTTTATTTATCCCATTGAAAATAAATAAAATACTTACAGTTTATTACTTACTGTTTGTTAGTATCGTCTTAATTTGTATCGTTGTATCGTCTTAATCTTTTATTATGCGCACAGCCCAGGAATGGAATACCCTGCCTGCGTCTGCACTTCCGAATTCATACAATCTTCTGGGCAAGCTCGTTCCATCGTAGATGCCATCTTTGCTCCAGAGCTAGGTAGTGGTCAAGAGCAAGTCCATCTGATTAAAAAAAATCTATCTATAATATAATAATCTCAGTTAGAACAACTAGAATAGAACACATTGCAAAATACTATAAAATGCTACTGTCACAATTGTCGTTAGTAAGGGGCTTTTGGTAATTGCCTAGGCTCTAAACTTGTTTATGCAATTTTAGAATCATTTCCAGAGCGAATAAGAAAAGGTATTTTGGTTTCAGGGTTTACAAAAATCTGACGTTTTTACAAATGTATCGGATAGACTCGAGACGTGTGTTTAAAAAAAAAACAGTTCCTGGAGACTATGCAAGATTACAATATAGGTATTTATACATTGAAAAATGTATTCAACAAAGAAGATGTAATAGCATAGATATAGAAAAAAAAGGGTGTAATAGTATCTTATATAAGATCGTACATTTCACCAAAACTGCGAATATTATTCACTTATTATTGATATAGGTAGCATGTATTTCAAGTAAAGTTAAATATGTAAATAACGCTCACACTCATAGTCCCTCGCACTAGTAAAACCCTGTGTCGTGGATGTCATACACACACAAATATACAACCACAAATGAAAATGACACCCATACTCACGAGAGAAATAGATGTAGGTCTTACAAATGTTTATCTCGGCCCTGAAATCGAACCTGGGACTTCTGCGTGGCAGACCAGCATGGTAACCGTTCGGCCACAGAGGCAGTTTACATACATGATAGTATAATAAACAATTAGATTTTAATTATAAATTACAAAAGTAGGAACAAAAATATAAGAAATTTTAGTTAAATTTATTTTTGTAAGTTATCAAGTACAAAAACATCATCAATATTTTGAGTAACAAACATATTATGCAATATCATTTTATTTTAATCATCAATATTTTGAGTAACTAACAAATTATGCAATTTAACTTAAAACTGTGTACAATTCCATTATTCTGATTCTGCACGGCACTGAAATTACTATGGACAGGCATGTCGCTTACCACCAGGTGCACGTTTTGTTTGCCCCGTCACTAAGTGTCAAAATAAATCATAATACATAAAGCAACATCTCTTGACAACTTATGATAACTGTAATGGTAGAAAATCTTTCACAGATTTGTCATAGGTGGCGCTACGCAAAAAAGTAGTTCACACCTAAGATCTGTAAAATTCGTAAAATCTGTTGAGTCGATTAGAAGGTCAATTGGCAGAGCGATTGCTCTAGATTGGCATATAGACTCAGGCTCGAGTCTTGTCAGATCGAAGGAGTTTTTCTTTGTGTTCGATCTTTGCATTAATAATTATAATGAACATTATTGCTAATATTTTTAATTTAATTAACAGTTTTTGAACATTCTGTGTGACTTACACATGGTAATTCAAGTTTTGAAGGACCCGAAACCACATAAATCTAAATATTAGATTTCTGTGTCCGAAACCGGTCGCTACCATTACTTACAACAAGCACATTTTGTTTTAGAAGTTTTTCGGCTTTATTTACAACTCTACTCAACTTTCAAATAGCGTGCGTAGTGGATTACATAACAAAACATCATATTAATGCACTATTAAGAACGCAGTGAAGTTAATAAAGAGTCTTCAAAAACAATCCATGTCCAGATCCATTGTGTGCACCTGCATTGATACAGTAACATGTCCTGTAAACGGCTCAGTGGTGGATGTAGGGAACTTATTTTAACTGTCTCCATGGCCGAACGGTTATCGTGCTGGTCTGCCTCACACAGGTTCCTAGTTCGGTTCCCAGGTCGGGTGAAATATTTTTATGGACTACATTTATTTCTCTCGTGAATTTGGGTGTGATTTGTGGTTGTGCATGTGTGTGTCCAAGGCACCCACAGCGCAGGGTGTGCCCTGAGTGAGTGCATTATTTATTTATATTATCTATAGGTATATATGTTTTTTAATGTATTCGTCTGTTTAAAGGTAAAACCACATAACTGACATTTCCACAAAAAATCTCCAAATTATGTACCTGTAAGAAAATCACCATGTTTCTACAGATAAAACTCTTATTAAGTTTATAGCTTTTTTGTTATTGAGTTTCACGTACAGAAAGATAGTGATTTTCTTACCATAGCTATATAAGGACGTTTTGTTCAAAACGTCACTTTTGTGTTTTTACCTTTAAACAGACGATGTTTATATACTAAATAATTTATATGCCATATAAATATTTCTCCCGGCCCGGGACCTCTGCGTGGCAGACCAGCTTCGTAACCGTTCTGCCACGAAGGCAGTTGAACAAAAAGGTACTACGACGAAATCACGGACGTGTTAAAAACACCAAGTCAAAAGTACTATTAACGGACGTGCGTGCAACAAATCGTGGTTGTTATAATTACTGCCATCTTACTTATTTCTGCCACCAAGCAGTAATGTCAGCATTAGTGTGTTCCGGGTTTGAAGGGTAAGGGTGTTGGTGAAATTACAGGCACGTGGAACTTGTCAACTTATGTCTCAGGGTGACGGGCGCAGTGGTAGTGCCCCTCAGAACTTTGCAATTTTAAGCTCTGAGTGGCACTGTAACTGGTATGGACACACGCCTGTCCATACTAGCTTATCATCAAGACTTGTTCGCCCCGTCACTTGATTTTTACTCAAATAAAATCAATATTAAAAATTTACTTAAATGGGGTATTTCTTTAAAAATGTTAGGCGACGTTAATTAATTTGTTAAATAGTTAAAGTATCAAAAGTCTCATGCAAGTGCGCCAAGGTCTCGAGCCCACGATTCTGATGAAGTGAAATATGTAAAATTGTAGCGAGGGGAAAGATAGGGAGCACGGTGGGATCGATTACCGCCGACGGGCCTTCACCACTGAGATTTTTCGAATCATGTGCATTTATTGTCGGGGAAAATATCATAATTGAAACCTAAATGTTGGAGCGAGAAAAACTAATAATATGTAGCAGGGTTGTTGCTGACGCAGGCTTTTTACACATCAGTGGATGCTGATTCTTTACCTCAATCTCCTAAGGCCCCGTGTACACCATATTGTACATAATATGTAATGATCACGGAAACACCCAGTCCCAATTGAAATTAAAATTTTGCATTCACATCATTGACTTACAAATAAATGGACGACGGGTCTAATACAAAAACCACGAAAAAAATGTCCCAAGTCAACCTATTCGAAATTTAAATTCTAATGTCATCGCAGTATCGCGGTGTCAGTCGAACAAATGAAGACTAAAGCGGAGTTTGGCGCTCTGTATACGATTTTAGCGCCTTACAAGTGCGGACACTTTTTAGCGCGGACCCGACGTCGATATAATTGTAAGTCAATGATTCACATTTATATAGGTACTCTATATAACTACTGCCGGCCGCCCTGCTACGGGCCGGGAGAAATATAAATGTATGGCTTACATTTATTTCTCTCGTGAGTTTGGGTGTAATTTGTGGTTGTCCATGTGTATATCCATGGCACCCGCGACACATGGTTTCCCTAATACACCCCTGCGTATCATTGTGTGTGTTTATTATTCTCTAAGACCATAGTGTATCTAGAAAAATACGTTTTAATACTTGCGTTTGTCTAAAGCATGTAATTATATTTAATTACATTGTAGTTGTAGTTTGCTGATTCTTAGGAGGTTAACATCAGCCATCGAGTATATAACCAGAAATGGAGACGAAATCAGGGCCATCCGTCCCTAGCAACTCATCGGGCAAATGGGCCTTATATCACTTTTAAATATCAACTCTCGATTGCACTGAAATCACAAATTGGAAAGCTGAAATAGTACAGTGCCAGCAACTGACCTGTGTGTACGTCTCCGCATATTCCAAAAATATTCTATAGTTATTGTAATAAAGATAATATTTCCAACTATGGTGGGCTGGTGCATTCGGTGGTGTGGGAAAAACATCTAATCACAAAACAAACGGAATCACATTTCATCGGTAACTAAATATTAAAAATGTAATTTTTCAGTCCATTATAGCAAAGCTCAAGTTAAACTGGCCGATTTGAAGTGAAACAATTGACGACACCCATCAGTTGTTTCGAATTCGGGCTGGCCAATCAGAGCACATTTGTCATCGTAATGATTTGGCAGAATAGTTCTCAAACAAACTAAATGACATTTCGTCTCTATATTTCTGGTTATATACACGATGACATCAGCAGATGCTGATGAGTACCGGAATCTAAATGAAGAAGCTTTTTAATGACATAGGTTAAAAGTGAGCAGAGGAAAAATTCCTAATCTTCGATTTGATTTTAGAAGGGTATATCCACTTTAAAGTTAAAAATAAAATATTGTATGAGTAACTACACGATATATTCAAGCATAGACATTAATCAGAAACATAAAACAATAAAGTTTCCTCGATAGATAAAAATCACGAAATGACCTCTAATTTTCACATTTTTTCGATTTATTCTCTAAATGCTTCAGGTTATTAGGACAAAAATTAGATAATTATATTTATGCATGATCGACAACTGTCACTACGGATTTTTTTTTAATCCCTTTAGTTTTTGAGTTATTCCGCTAAAACGAATTTGGTACTTTTAATGCGCAAAATTCAACATCTCCTGTCGCATGTCACGCGAACTTCAGGCATATATTTGTTTCACAAATTTGGGCGGAGCCAACGTCAAAACTTTTTTGGCATGAGAGCTCTTAATTAAATGGCCTTGTTACATTGATTAACAAAAAAACGCGGATTGATTTTATCAATCAGTCTGCCTAGCTTAATCATACTGGAGTTTTCTCAAAGGTAAGGACCACGGCTGAGCTGCTTTATGCAGTCTGTTTCTGGATGGTTTGTAAATTAATGTCGCGTCGCGAATATCAACACGGAGCATAGATGGATGGAGGGGCAGATGCGATTCCGGATGCGGATATTTTAATTTATGTTGATTATTTGCGAATGCATCCGCTGATATTCACAACAACTCTAATATCTAGATGGAGAAAAAAATAGTAATTTTTAAACAAAAAAATGAACCCAATTTGTTCGAATATTTCACCGTGATAACCAAGGCTGGCGTTCTTATTATTCCTGACTCCATTCAACATTTTACTCGATGACTATAAATCTTTATTTACAAAGAATATATTGTGACTTGGCAGTCACGCAGCATAAGGATGAGGTAGCGAGACTGCTTCTTTTTTTTACGTTTTATGTGTTGAATAGGATAGGTGACTAATATAATAATTTACGACTTTGAACAATTACCGTATGTGTCCGACATGTTACGTAAAGTGTGCAAAGTTTATCGTGTAATGTTAATGTACTTTACTTTACTAATAAATGCCTCTGTGGCCGAACGGTTACCATGCCGGACTGCCACGCAGAGGTCCCAGGTTCGATTCCCGGGCCGGGAGAAATATTTGTATGGCCTACATTTATTTCTCTCGTGAGTTTGGGTGTAATTTGTGGTTGTCTATGTGTGTCCATGGCACCCGCGACACAGGGTTTCCCTAGTGCGGGGCTATGTTGAGTGTGTGCGTTATTATTATTATTATTATATTATTCTGAGTCTTTTCCAGCTTTACGGCGCTCCTGTGTAACAAACTAACGTCCGTTAAAGTGCTGTTGTTTATTATTTAAAGGAATTCAAAAGAAAAATCTAGATTAAAGACGTTTTTGAAACAGCAGTGCAATGTGCTTTAAAGGAAAACCAATGAAGATAAAGCGGACAAAAGATAAGCACGCCAGAACTGTAATGGGTAAATCATACAGTTATGAGGTAATCGCCGTTCGTTTAATTGTGTAGAGAAGCAAACCGTTACACCATTGTGCCGTTGGACTGGTGTCTATTTAGTTGTCACTCTAGGATTAGTGCGGAATTTCATTACATGCAGTGTGCACCCGTCCACTTCCGTTTAATCTCAGCAGCAGTTGATGTAAATGGCTCAAACTGAACTGGGTCACGAGAAGCCAAGTTGCCCGCCATTGTTGCAACATTCGAACTGATAGAGATGTGTTGATGGCTTCTCCGAAAGAGAGGGATTCCTTTGGCGGCAGCATTGTAAAATAAGTAAGGTAAGGTGCAATATGTTGGCTCGCAGGTTTGCACGGTGTACGAATGAGGTCAAATTAACTCTTTTTAAGGCCTACTGCCAGACACTGTACACCTGTGGCCTGTGGGTTAATTATACGCAGAAATCCTTCAATGCCCTGAAGGTCCAGTATAATAACACCTTCAGAATGCTGTTGCGGCTGCCCCCGTTCTGTAGTGCGTCCGGCATGTTTGCGGAAGCGCGTACCGACGGTTTTGACGCAGTAGTTCGGAAACGCATTTCGTCGACCATGAGCAGGATGCGTGGCAGCGGTAACAGCCTTCTGAACACCATATCGGAGGATGTAGCGTGTCCGATACTGTGCCACTGGACCAGAATTTGTGTCACCAAGAAGGGCTGGTGACATGAATTCTAATTACGCGTACCTATTGTAAATTTGTATTATTTATTTTTAAGTGTTTCTGTTTTAATTATTTTATTAAGTGTAATTTACTAACATAGTCCTAAGTTTTTGATTGTTACTAACAAAGTGGACCAATGATCTTAAATAAATAAATTATTATATTATTATTATTATAAAAGTATAACTTTGCGCTCTCTGCATTAACTACTGAAGAATGAGGAGGAAACATTCTATACAGGGAACGAATTTACTGGGTACTAAATCCAGTATTGTGTGCACATCGAAATACAAAATACGATATATAGATAACCTAACATGTAAAATATCCAGGTCTTTTCCATTATATTACTTTTCCATTATATTTTCCATTATAATACCTTTTTCACTATAATCTTACCGCAAAATGCCTTTTACATAACAATCTAAAACCTTTGACCGGCAATATTATACATGCTTACTATTTTTCAGTCCTTTTATATTTTGTATCTAAATAATGTTACCGAATGTGTTTGTAGTGGTAGCTCACGAAAATTAGTTTCATAATAATCTACTTTAATGTATTATTCATTGTGATATTGTCTATTAATATCTATGATATAATATTTTCCCCTGACGCAACTTAATCTTTTCCTAGTTGTTTATATGAATGATCATTGTTTAAGAAATCGTACACGGCGGACTCAATATTAAATTGTATGAGGAGCATATTGTGTTAATTTGCAACAACGAGTAAAACAACTTTTATTTTGTGACATTTGATACGGAACACGTGTAACATTAAGTACAAAGGGTCCACCAAACAGGCGGGATTGGGTGGGTCGCATATTTACAAATATTATTTATGTTATTATTTTAGAGAGATATTTATGATACAATATAAATTTCGTCAGAGACTTCGGGCAACATAAATCATTTGAATAATTCAAGCGGTATGGCATGTTCCTATTACTCAACGGGGATTAGCAATAAACAATAATAAATGATTGTCCGCTATGGCCGCATGGATCCCGCTCGCGCTGCCAGCCGGTGTCCTCTCTGCCGCGTTACAAAGCTTAATAAAAATATTTTGAAAGCATGTTTGCTCTATAATAGTAATAATATTAATTAATCATAATAAATTTATTTGCCATAATAATAATACAACATCATAGTGTGCAGTAAGTGACAAATAATCAGTACATATGACCGCTGGTACTTAAAAAGGGAAAACCTGTTCTATAAGTACCAGCAAACCTTCCAGTGGAATAGTAAAATATACAATTGTCATTTTTTTATATATTAAAGTTACCACGCTTTCACGTACATTAACGGTGAATCTGAATTCTATTTACTAGGTAATAACAACATTTAAACATGGCCGCCGCGTAGACCAAAGACAGCTAGCCTCTCTCGTGCGCCCGGGACTCATTTAAGTTAAAACATAAAAGTTAAATTAATAGACCGTATTTTGCCATAACAGTTAGATGCACTCTTGTTTCAAAAATTCGTGTCAAATAAACGCACCCTAAGCATACCGCAGCTTTCTTTTTGTAGCTACGACCATAACCATTGAAGTTCATCACCTAAAAAATCCCTTGCTGTTCTAGTCCCGTCATTGGGCGCCGGGCCTTAGCAACTACATATATTTACTGCCCTCATTGTCATAAACAATACATTTGCGTTTTGGTAGCTTTCGAGATTTTGGCACCTAAAGATTTTTAAAATGTCAATTACCAATAAAACTGAAACTAAATACGATATAAAAACCTCTTGAAAGGGATTGGACATATCATTTCACTAATTAAAATGTCGATTACGTAGTTTGTGACAAGGATATTAGTTGGTACTTATTAATTGAATTGCACCTTCGATCTTTTTATGAAATGCCATAACAAAGGACAATAAGTCCGGTCACGAGTGTTACGGAGATGCTATTGCGGTTTCCACACACACAATCAACAAGAAAATCGACTTTTTAATCTCATTTTCTCATAAACCGTTTCCGAAGCTTTTACTTTGACGTTGGCACAAAGTACTTTGGTGCCATAAAAAAACCTTACATCTGACATCCTTACAAACTTTTGGATGACGTTGGACAACTGGTCAACCGACCCGTACTAATATAGTATGTGGGTAATTTTCATGTAAGTTTTTTGTACTCAATTTTGGTGAAAATTTCTTATTTAAATATTTATAGAATATCATCATGATATATTATTTAATATTCGAGTGTGGTAACCTGAAATATTCTTTAATATTTCACGATAATATATTCGAGTAATTAAATAATAAAAATTGACACCAAAATTGAGTACAAAAAACTAACCTGAAAATTACTGATGTCCGAGTTTCAAAATGGCCACCGTAGAGATATAGGTAATGATTTGCCGCAAAAAATTAAACTTTTGAGGAAAAACTACAGTGTAAGATCTGGCAGTATCGCCAATTAGTGCCTTCGCCTGTCACACAAAGGACGAAAAATTTTATTACATTGTATGTCAGAAATGTGGAATGACGCCTCGGCTACATCTAGCATAACTGTGAACATTTTGTCTGACATGGCGAACACGACTAACGAGTTCGCAAATTAATGGACCCTATAAGTTGTTGTCGTTGTACATAATGATACTAGAACTGAACTAAACTGGTCCGCCGCCGATGGCATAACGATCAATTGGGTGCACGATGGATGTTGAGTACCACCGCGATCAACTTGATCAAGTCATGTTTGTGTTCGTATAATATGTATGCGCATCTTTTTTTGTGTAGAACAGCTTTTCCAGATTATAGAAACCAGTGTCGCGGAAACTATACATGTTAATAAATTAGTGGTCTGTTTGCGTGCCAAACAATATACGAGCACGGGCGTCAAAAATAAGTAATCTTCCGGAATTGACTCGATATTTCGAACCGCAGCAGTCGCTGTTAAATCTTTTTGTATCTTATATAATCTTGTTATCTTCAAACTCTAAATTTAAATGTACCTCCCTTTTTGTAAAACTATGTTCTGTTTTTGTTTTTTTTTATATTTTCTTGCTTGTGCACTGTTTTCTTAGTACTCATTTTACGGTATGAAAAAAGTCAAGAGTCAACTTTTTCTTTGGTTTTTCTCACTCCTCGTTAAATCTGAACCACGTTTATACGGCCTATTCCACTAGTCCCTACCGGCTGTCTCTTCTGGTGGGGACAAGTGGATTTTTTATACAGTCCACTACACACATGATGCAACTTATTGACATTTTAGTTTACATGGAATTCAGTACTTTGAAAGGAAAAAACAGAGACCAGACAAACTTTTAAAGTAAACGAAATAGTCGTAGTATAATTGGTATAAGCTAAGGTTGGTCAACCTGTTACGACCTTGAGCTCGCAACAGTTCCCTTTCAAGAACGTTATTGTTCTCTGGTCCGTAACACGGATTTATGTTTATTATTTTTATTTTTCATACGCTTCATTTTCCTGTTTTGTTCCAAGCCTCATCCAATTAACCAACGTATAATAGCAACAACACAATGTGTATATATTTAGTTACTTGCAGATGTTCTGTTATGGGGGTTGTTTCCTTTCTTAAACAATTACCGTTCGTTAGGATGATAGATGAGGGTCTTTGTGATGCAAATCCATTGTTTTAGTGCACCTAAGTACTACTAACTACTATTAGTGCACAAAGTAGCAGTTAAGGCTCCTTGTGAAAGAGTTCGTCCAGGAAGTAAGGGAAGTACTGCCACCTAACCTATTTCTGCCGCCAAGCAGTAATGTCAGCATTACTGTGTTCCGGTTTTGAAGGGTAAGGGTGCTAGTGAAACTCATGGGACTTGTCAACTCGTCTCAGGACAACGGGCGCAGTGGCAGATCTTTGCGATTTAAAGCTCTGCGTGGCACTGCAGCTGTTATGGACAGGTGTGTAGCTTACCTACCATCAGGCGCACGACTTGTTCGTTCCGCCACTTGGTACTAAAAGAAACTTGCCCAGAATGCACTCAAATTAACTCTGAATGTTTCTCCACTGTAGGCCTGGACTTGTATGCTGCAGTATTTTATATTACGACGGCAGGCGGCTTACCACAATCTCTTAAAACAATACTCCTTATACCCCACATTGATTTACGTACTATGACTCGCTTAAAATAAGCTTATTATAATATTAAAACTATTATATTGATAATTTCATTTCAGTTAGCGAAATAAGCATACTGTAATATTCTCAAAATTTTTTGTCTAAAAGTTTTTCAATAACTGTTCACTACAAATTTTCGATCTTTTGCTGCGACAAGTAGAGTATGGAATACTGTAATCATCAGTTTGAATGGTGCCGTCTTAATGCTAAAACCAAGTAAATTTTATTCATGCACAGCCATTGACTTAGAAATTATATGGACGTCGGGTCCGCGCTAAAAAGTGTCCGCACTTGTAAGGCGCTAAAATCGTATACAGAGCGCGACACTCCGCTTTAGTCTTCATTTGTTCTACTGACAGCGCGATACTGCGATGACATTACAATTTAAATTTCGAATAGGTTGACTTGGGACATTTTTTTCGTGGTTTTTATATTAGACCCGTCGTCCATTTATTTGTAAGTCAATGTGCACAGCGGTGCAATGGTCAACAAAATTCAATTACTTGTTTACAAATACCGCAGTTTTCTGTTTCAATAAAGCAATTTCTGTGAGTCGCGGAAATAGCCTCGACTACGTGTTCCAGCAAGATTCAATATTTCGTCCGCTTCGAACTACTCCGTCCAAGCTCTAAGTTTATAGAAATAAACACGATATTTGTATGTGAAAAGATGAATCTAGGCCGCGCAAACATGCTTTCGAGCCGCTAGGGACGGAATATTGCATAAGTTGGATTTTATATGGGATTTGGTGTGAAATATTGCGAATATTGTTCCGTGCTAGAATAGCGCAGCGTCAGGTCTGTGCCGGATAGCGCCATGATTGTGTTTATTTAGTACCATACTCCTTCCCAAGTTCTGCAACCGCAAACATTACACCAGTTGTCAATGATATTATACTATTTATGCTCATTGCCTCTTTTACTAAACTTGACAATGCTCGTACACTGGCAGCGAAACATCCTGTCATTGTCTTTGTCATGAACGGCATATGTCATGAAAAGATTACTTATTCGAATTCTCTTACGTTCCAAAACGGAGGTGAGGCTTGTCGACAGAAATAATGTTGTGTTGGTAGAACATTGTGCCGTTTACAGACTTGCGGCAATTAAACCTCAACCCCTAATTAAAACTTTGATTCCAGAATTGTGAAACGCTTGCATGTATTAAAAGTTATCTTAGGCTCAACTCACACTGGCGCACAGTCGAAGCGTCGCTTCGCGTCCTGTTCTTCAACTGCAACGACTGTCGCGCGACGACACTCGCATTAGTGCCCCCGGATCACAGTGTGGTCGGCGTCTGACGCTTCACTGCGCTCAAGTGGCGCGCGAACCCGCTCGACTGCATGCAAGTGTCGGCGCGCGTCGACGCCCGTTTCCATATTTGCATAACTCAAATTTGTACCTTAATAATGGGAAATTGGAAATGAATATACTATAAGCATTGACTTACAATTATATGGACGTCGGGTCCGCGCTAAAAAGTGTCCGCACTTGTAA